>NC_088925.1:33392500-33520000 GCF_038396675.1 Hydra vulgaris | reverse complement strand
AGTTTTCGATCTTGCTGCAAACAACAATTATTAATGACTGAATTAAAATAAATATCAGAACAAACTTAATACAACACAAATAATTTAATTAAAATAATATTTATGTGTATTAATAATCAACTAATTAAGTTTATTAAAATATTGTCTCAACATTGATTAAAATTTTATGTAATTGCTCATGTTATCACAATTTAATAAAAATATATTAAATTTCCGAAAAAATTTGGAGGCCCCTATTTAGGTCGAGGCCTAGGCCAAATGGCCCATGTGGCCCCCCCTCTGATAGGGCCTATATATATATATATATATATATATATATATATATATATATATATATATATATATATATATATATATATCAGTATATATAGATAGGTCCCTAATATTTTGAAAAAAAAAGTTCTTCAAAAGTATATCATGATGGGTCTCAAAGTAAGTGAAAATTATAAAAATTCTAAAAATAACAATCATTTTATATAAAGTTTACTAGTTTAAATTTTATGGCTTAAAAATCATTATCATTTTTACCTGAAAATAAAAAAGTACATATTTTCATATGTTTTTTAAACAAACTTTTTAAATTTGTGCTTCCATAATTTTTTTTTACAATATTTAAAATTTTTATAAAATCTTACTTCTTTTGAGACCCAACATGATATGCTTTTTATAACTTTTTTTTCAAAATATTAGGAACCCATCTGTTGTTTAAGGGTCTTGAGCGACCCCTAAAACTTTTTTTTATTCAAAAATTTTTTTAATTTAGTATTGATTTATTATATAGAACACATTTAAGGGGTGGCAGCAGACAGTTTCAAAAAAGGTTGTTTTTAGAATCACCCTATAATATATATATATATATATATATATATATATATATATTATATATATATATATATATATATATATATATATATATATATATATATATATATGTATATTATATATATATATATTATATATATATATATATTATATATATATATATATATATATTATATATATATATATATATTATATATATATATATATTTATATATATATATGTATATATATATATATATATACGCATATATGTATATATACATATGGGTAAAAATTTCTCAAAAAACAAGGGGTTGCACCCTACATCACCGAATTCGCTGAAATTTGGCAAAAAGGTTTAAAAATATAAGTTAGGAATGAATGTAAATTTTTTTCAAAAAATTCTCATCCATTTAAGAGTTACAACAACTTGAAGTTAGTTAGTTTTTGACTGAAAAATGAGGGGGGAAAAGTGTTGGAAATAGGTCAATTTACTATTATCTTTTTAACAAGCTTGTGGTAATGTTGGGAATCTAAAATTTGGTACCAAAGGAGTTTAAAATCAGCTGAATCTGAAAATCATAGTCTCGTCTCTGTCAAAACAATGAAATATAGTTTATTGTAAGATCCACAAAATGCATTTACTAACAACAATAAAAAAGGACATTGACAAGTAGCTCTAGAAAAAATCTGACTGATGCAAAAAACTTTTGGTTTTGATTTTCTTAAATATTTGACATATATCTACTTTGCGAACCAAATTTTTATTGGTCTTTTGTTTTGTCGAGAAGTTATTAATGTTTTGGTTTTTCAATTTTTCTAAAGAAATTTTGTAAAAAAAAAAAGTTTGCAAATGTATTTTGACATTGAACTAAATACAATTATTTTTATTTTTTAATTAAATTGGTCTAATTAATCATAATCTATAAATTAATTATATAATTATGTTTTTATAAATCAACTGACTATAATTATTAGAGTTAGTTGATTAAAAAAAAACAGTATATATGATTAAATTATTTACAAAGTTATTACAAAACATTTTTTGTAAATTTATAAATTTGTTACTTGTTATTTTCATTACATAATAGTTATTTCATTTTTGTTACATAATAGTCATGTCATTAAATTAAACAATATTATATAACCTTTTGTTCTTAATTGTTTTATTGTAATCAAATAGTGATTATCTCATCAATAAAAAAAAAGTAATAAAATGACATACTAATGTCTAATAAATATTACCATGTTAAGTTATATAACTAAATAAAAATATATTCAGTTATATTTTAATTTCACACAAAATTTTTGTAAATAGTTGGTAGAGAATTGACAATAATTAGTAGGTACTTAAAGGTAATAATTAGTAGGTACTTAATAAAATATGTCTATTAGAACTACTAGCTATTTCTTCAAGCAATATGTTCCTTATAAATACAACTTAAATTTTTATTGTGGACATATTGTTTATGTTTAAGTGTGATTTACCTGGTAGGACATAGTATTTAAGATTTCTTGTTTTTAAGTGTTTAGACTGTGATTACTCATTACAGTTTTATATAGATAACAAAATAAATTGCTGCTTTGTAAATAATTATGGAGCTTGTTATGAACAGTCATATACCCAAGTAAGAAATCTGATTGAAGATATTGACAGCAATGTTAAAAAACTACTTGTAAAATGAACAAATATGAAAAAAGAACAAATTACTAGCATATGCACACATCATCATGATATGTTAGTTGTAAGATATGAAAGTAATCAGAAAAGTTGTTGTAATCCATTTCTGACTCACCAAAAGGTGTGTAAAGGTAAAAATTTATATATTTATATTTCATCAAGTAATATCGTTCTTAATAAATTGTTTATAAGTTTTTTTAATAATTATTATAATTAATAACATAATTAATTTTATAGTAATATAATTACATAATATAATTAACGTTATTTTAGTAATGTAATTACTCTTTCTTTTCAGCATCGCTACGTGTGATTACAATGCATACTGTGTTAGAAGCAAAAACTATAGGTTTAAATCTTACACCTGGAAAGAAATTGTGTCCAACCTGTCAAAGTAAAGTTATGAAACATTTATCAAAAAGTACGAGTGAAAATAAAAATGATGAAGATTTTGATATTGTTAATGAAACATCCATTCAAAATAAAAAAGAAGGTGTGGATACACACTTTACATTTGCTGGAGTATCTCCTATTAAGGTTAAAGGATTGCATAAGTCAGGTAAAATCAGAGAAGGTAAACGAAAATTGACAGCATTAACAACCTCCATTAAAAAAAAGGTAGCCACTTTCCTTAATATATCAGAAGAAAGATTTGAAGAGCAGTCAAATTTTGTTAACGAGTATATTGAAAAAGCAAACTTGTTTGATAACATGATGGTATCACTAACTAAAAAAATTGCAGAGTCTACAGCAACATCTAAAAAAATACAACTGACGACACTTGCTCCAGCAGATTGGTCAATAAAAAAGGTTTCTGAAATATTACATGTAACAAACTATGTAGTTCGAACTGCACGTAAGTTGGCATATAGGTCAAAATTGACACATAATAAAGAGCCAGTGTTTGAATACATTGAACTAGTATGTAGAAAAATGGAAAAAATTGCACCACATTCTTATTTAGCAAAAAGTCAAGCATCATACCTGAGATCAAGAAAAGAAGATATGAATGAGGTAACAGCATTATTTCTGGGTGATTTTTCAGAAAACTATAAATTTGTAGTTCAAGATGAAGTGCAAAGCTTTCATTGGACAAATTTACAATGTACACTTCATCCTGTGATTATTTATTTCAAAAAAGAAGGTATTCTCAAGCACAAATCTTATTTTATTATTTTAGATGATATGATCCATGATGTGAACATGGTATATAAAATTATTGATGTTGTTAGCAATGATATAAAAACAAATCTGCCTCAAATAAAAAATATTGAATACTTTTCAGATGGGTGTGCAGGTCAATATAAGAATTGGAAAAATATTTCAAATCTTTGTTTCCATCTTGAAGATTTTGGATTTTCTGCTAAATGGAATCTTTTTTGCAACTAGTCACGGTAAGCAACCTTGTGATGGGATAGGTGGTACAGTCAAATGTTTAACAACACTAGCAAGCTTGCAAAGAGATATGGGTAATCATATTTTATCTCCACAAGCAATGTATAAATATTGCAATGAAAACATTGAAGGTGTACATTTCATATATATCTCATCAGAAGATTTATTTTTGGTGAGAAACACTCTTAAAGAATGATTGGATACTGCAAATACAATACCTGAAACATGTAGTTACCATCAATATGTACCACTTGGCCATCAAAAGGTAAAAAATATATGTTTAATATACCTTTTACTATCTTTTAAAAAACATGAATAACTTTTGTTGATCAAATAGATTTTTGATTTGAGCTGAATCATTGTCAAAAATATTTATATTTTATTTTGGGCTCACAATTTCCTTTAAATGCATTTAATTAAACATGTTTAACAAAAATGAATAAATGCATATGTTATTATTTTGTCTAGGTAGGCACAAAGCTATGCAGTGTTGATGAAGAATTTGCTTTATTTCATGACTTTGGAAACATCCAGATAACAACTGTAAACCTAGTACCAGGTGATTTTGCCTGTGTTTCCTATGAGCAAAAGTGGTGGATAGAAGTCATTCAAGATATTAATCTGAAAGAAAAAGACGTGCTTGTAAAATTTATGTGTCCGAATGGTCCTGCACGGTTGTTTAAATGGCCACCAATAGATATCCAATGCTGGATTCCAGATGTCCACATCATTTGTAAAGTTGAGGTACCGATAACAAAAACAGGACTTTGCTACTATTTAGCCAAAGACGACTTAAAAAAAATTGTTTTCCTAAGGAAATAGAGATTATTATGTCTTGTCCATACTTAAACCTTATGCTTATGTGTACAACTTGTAAATAATGTGAATGTAAAGCATGTATAAAATCACTAAAATTGAGCATTTCTTTTTTGTATTTTTTTATACCTTTTAAATAACATATGAAAATAAATAAAAAAAGTAACTAAATTGTTAATTTCTGATTTGATTTATTGGTAAAAGGTTGGGATTGAGTGTCTGGTTTAATAAATATCACAAAATTTTGTGTCCACATCAAACATCAATAATTCCTTAAGTAAATGTAAGGCCAAAATAAAATTGGTTCAAAAAGTAGATGTTCATCTTGTCTTTATTTAAAATCAAAATTAAATTTGTTTTCTATCAGTCAGACTTTTTTTATAGCTAAATTGTCAATGCCCTTTTGTATCGGCATTATTGAATGTGTTTTATGGATGGTAAAATAAACTACATTGTTTTCTTTTGACAGATAAAAACCTATATTTTTTGAATTAAACAGGTTTTAAACTCTTTTAGTACCAAATTTCAGAACTGTAGCATCACTACAAGCACCCTATAAGGGTAAAAGTAAATGGAATAACTTTCGGCACATTCCCCCCCTCATTTTTCAGTCAAAATCAAGAAAACTTCAAGTTGCTGTAAGTTATAAACGAATAGGAATTTTATGAAAAAATTTTACAGTCTTTCCTAATATATATCTCTGAACATTTGTGCCAAGTTTCAGAAAATTTGGTGATGTAGGGTGCAGATTTGTGTTTTTTTGTGTTTTTTGAAAAATTTTTACTCATATATATATATATATATATATATATATATATATATATATATATATATATATATATATATATATAATATATATATATATATATATATAGATCTATAGTTTGTTGGCTTTGGGAAGAGCGGAAGGAAAAAAGTGATTCTTACTCCAACATATACGTCACTTTTAATTACTTTTAACTTTCGTCCAACATTTCCATGTTGGACGAAAGTAAAAACCATTAATTTAATTACAAATTAATCGTTTTTTAAAAAAACCACAAAAACGCAAATTTAATTGACCAGAATGTTTTTAAAAACATTCTGAATGTTTTTAAAACATTTTGAATGTTTTTAACAATATAAACAATGTTTTTATTATTATTTTTTTTTAATAAAAATGTTTTTATTTTTATTTTTTTTAATAAAATGTTTTTATTTTTATTTTTTTTACTGTAAATCATGCGCGGAGTGTTGCTACATCGACTATCTTATAGCCTGACTCGCAAGGGAGTGCTGCTACATCGACTGACAAATAGCCTGACTCGCAAGGGAGTGCTGCTACATCGACTGACAAATAGCCTGACTCGCAAGGGAGTGCTGCTACATCGACTGACAAATAGCCTGACCCGCAAGGGAGTGCTGCTACATCGACCGAGGGTTTGGTTGGGGCAGGCAGTTTATCATTATTAAAAAAAAAAAATTCCGGTCTTGCATTTTAATTTTTACTTTTTGTCAACAAAATATGGAAAAAACTTTCGGACAACATCTAAGGGTTCTATATATATAAATATATATATATATATATATATATATATATATATATATATATATATATATATATATATATATATATATATATATATATATATATATATATATATATATATATATATATATATATGTATATATATATCGTATATATAGAACCCTTAGATGTTGTCCGAAAGTTTTTTCCAAGGAGAAAGTTTTCTCGCAAGGGAGTGCTGCTACATCGACTGACAAATAGCCTGACTCGCAAGGGAGTGCTGCTACATCGACTGACAAATAGCCTGACCCGCAAGGGAGTGCTGCTACATCGACTGAGGGTTTGGTTGGGGCAGGCAGTCTATCATTATTAAAAAAAAAAAATTCTAATCTATGTTGTCCGAAAGTTTTTTCCATATTTTGTTGACAAAAAGTAAAAATTAAAATGCAAGACCAGAATTTTTTATATATATATATATATATATATATATATATATATATAATATATTGTATATATATATATATATATATATATATATATATATATATATATATCATATATATATATATATATATATATATATATATATATATATATATATATATATATATATATATATATATATATATATATATATATATATATATATATATATATATATATATATATATATATATAGAACCCTTAGATGTTGTCCGAAAGTTTTATCCATATTTTGTTGACAAAAAGTAAAAATTAAAATGTAAGACCAGAATTTTTTTTTTTAATAATGATAGACTGCCTGCCCCAACCAAACCCTCAGTCGATGTAGCAGCACTCCCTTGCGAGTCAGGCTATTTGTCAGTCGATGTAGCAGCACTCCCTTGCGAGTCAGGCTATTTGTCAGTCGATGTAGCAGCACTCCCTTGCGAGTCAGGCTATAAGATAGTCGATGTAGCAACACTCGGCGCATAATTTACAGTAATAAAAATAAAAATAAAAACATTTTATTAAAAAAAATAAAAATAAAAACATTTTATTAAAAAAAATTAAAACAAAAACATTGTTTATATTGTTAAAAACATTCAAAATGTTTTAAAAACATTCAGAATGTTTTTAAAAACATTCTGGTCAATTAAATTTGCGTTTCTGTGGTTTTTTTAAAAAACAATTAATTTGTAATTAAATTAATGGTTTTTACTTTCGTCCAACACGGAAATGTTGGACGAAAGTTAAAAGTAATTAAAAGTGACGTATATGTTGGCGTAAGAATCACTTTTTTCCTTCTGCTCTTCCCAAAGCCAACAAACTATAGATATATATATATATATATATATATATATATATATATATATATATTATATATATATATATATATATATATATATATATATATATATATGTATATATTATGTATATGTACCAATCACTAATAAGAATAAAAACTTTCAGTGTAATCAGGTTTTAAAAATTGTAAACCTTAAAATAATCAAGTAATTTTTGATTTGTCAAAAATAAAGTTTTAATTTATTTCTCACCATAGTATAAAACTTATATAAGCATATTAAATCCTATTGAAATTATAATAAAAGACCTGTTAAAAAAATGCATATTTGACCACAAGCCACTCAAGAACTTTGTAAAAAAATTCTTGAGTGGCTTACCTACCCTTTTATTAAAACCCCCTGTTTATTAGATTTAGACTAAAATTCCACCCTCCATTTTATTCCCCCCCTGCTTCTACTTGTATTTAGCACCTGATTCGTTGTCTGATGTCTTGTGAATTTAAACCTAGACTTTCGCTAAAACTTTAGGAGCTTGTAGATACTCATCAAACCTCCTGGCTGTTGCTTACATGTTGCTAACTGTTTGAAACAAAGGATTTGATATAGAATCCAAATTTTGAAAGATGATCAACTAGCCACTTAAAATCAAAAAATTTGTTTAGCTAAAAATTAACAAATACTTGTTTAATTAAACACCAAATCCAAACGGAATAGAAGATATTATTGATTTAGGTCTTGAAACTTGCATGTTACATTTTCAAATACTTTTTTGTTTTAATTTCTATGGAATTAGCATATGAAAAAATGTCTTTAAGCTACTTTGAACCCATGTTTTTAGATCATCTTTGCAATTAACTATATCATCTGTAGTAAGGTATTTATCTTTATTATGAGAGATTCCCTTAATATCTGATTTAATAATCCTTGATATTGCTCAAACTATATCATCAACTGTTTTTATTGTCTTCTTCATTTTATTAATAAAATATAATGCCTTATCTTTAAAACAAACCACATCTGCTCGACCTTTTAACTCAGTAAAGAATATTTGGTTACCATAATGATCTTTTAATTTCTTTTTAAGCTATTTGATATAATATATGTTTTCATCATTTCCAAAATGCAAAATACTGACAATATGACTTTTGAGTAATAGTTACCAGGAGAAATAAGTAAAATAAATTACTAAATAATGTTTTTTAACATTTCTTCAAAAAATTAGGCGTGACACTTTTTACACCTTGAACATAAAATACTAAAACAATCATATAATTTTTAATTATTACTTGAAATTGTTTACTAAAATGTTTAATAAAAATATAAACCTTTACAACATGCATGATTAACTACCATGTAGTATTAATTATTTTAATGCCCATGGCTACTGTAAATTTATTGAATCTATATAACGTGTCCTTGAAGTAATAAGCATATCTTGTTAATTTTTCATTTTCAACCCACAGTTTTTATACAAGTATGAATCTGCATTAAGTTATCTTTCCAATGATATATGAAAAGTATATAATTGAAGAAATCTGACTATAGAAACTATTACCCTTTTTTAATTAGGCCTAAAGTACACCTTCTGACACTCTGATTGATAGGGCTTTTTTTTTGGTGAAGTATCTTATGTTTATGTTCACTTGTGCAAAGTTTTAGCTTTGTAATATTTTATTCTAGGTTGGGGTGATTTTTTTAGTTAATTCAGCAGACTATAACCTAACATAGAGTTGAATAATATCTGCATAAACTGCAAAAGCTGTAATTCTGGTTTTATTTGATTTTTTTAAATTTTGCTACAGTATTGTATCTATTTATTATTTTTTCAGTACATATTTTGTTCAAAATATTCAATATAGTTTTACAATGTCTCATTTATATTGAAAATGGTTTCAATTACAATAAAAACTAATATTTCAAATCAATTTTCAACATTAAACATTGTTTGTATTTGTTTACTCATATTTGTATTTTCTGTTATATGATTATGTCATCATATTAATTAAATAAAATTTAAGTTTATATGTTTTAAAAAATTAATGAGATAGCAATTGCAACATAAGTTTTTGGAATTTATCCAGTTTTAATTGTTTTTAAATAAACTTAAAACATTTATGTTTAAAAAAGTTTCTGATTAATTTCAACAAATTTTAATAAAATTTCAGATTATTTAAAATAAAATTTTAAACTTTTGCTTATGACTTATTTGAAATAAATGAAATAAATACTTTTGAGCTGTAAAAAAGTATGAGTAAAAAAAAAATATTTACCTAATTTATTTTTTTATTAGTCTATTTTAAAACTAAAGATGTATTATTTTCAAAAAATATTTTTGATTAATTTAAATGAATTCATAACATTTTTTCGTCAATATTCATGTAATAAATTTTTTTAATATATAAATTGTTTTAACAAGCGTGTAATATTAATCATGTTAAAACATTGTTCTTGGTATTTTAGGTAAAAGAAGCAACACGACAAATTGTTTTAAATAGTGCTTTCATAAACATATCTCATGTGACTTTTTTTTTAGACAACATTGGTATATAATTTATTTTAGCTTTGTAATATGTTTTATTTATAGTGTATAACTTAATTTTAAAGAAAAACAAAATTTTATTCTTGACGTGTTTTGTAGTTAGTATGTATTTTAGGAAACTTGAAAAACTATAATTTTTTGAAAAAGATGTTTACAGCATTTATGCTTTATCTAAGAACTCAGTTTTTCTCTACCACCATTTTGACCAATTATTTCAGCAATTAGGACATAATTATAAGCTTGTCAAACATTTTTTTCATTTATTGTGTTATTACATTTATATAAAACATTTTGTGCCAGTATCATCTTTAAAGAACAAATCCTAACTTTATGTTTCTTTATG
Organism: Hydra vulgaris; assembly: GCF_038396675.1. NCBI lineage: Eukaryota > Metazoa > Cnidaria > Hydrozoa > Anthoathecata > Hydridae > Hydra > Hydra vulgaris. Next base: position 33,509,653 of record NC_088925.1, on the reverse strand, counting down.
CCTTTGCATATAAGATTTTAATATCATAGGAATTAGTTATATCAACTTCCTTTAATTATTCAACAAATGAACATCAAAAGTGAAAAAAAGAAACTGTTCCAAAATGTTTTTAGTTTTGTTCCCTCTTGTTATAAAATTACTTTAATATATTGTTTGATTAATCATACAATTAAAAAATTGGAACCAGTTGCTATTTTCCAGCATACAGAAAAACAAGATTTAGTCAAGCACTTAATAAATAGTTTAAAGAGAATTGAAGACAGAAATATTTTTGTAAGACTATGACAGGAATGTTTTCTGGACTAAAAACCATAGAAGAGTTTAATTGAGATATGACTTTAGCAATGCTGGAGTGATTTGAATGTCTAACAATGGCTTAACCTGTTTAATCGGAATGGAAGTGAGAATGGTCATAATATTCAAGATGAATTCTTCTTTGCAGGAAGTCCTTGCTCATTTCCAAAATTTCTCTTCGCTTCCAGGTAGTTTTGAAAAAATCTGAATTCAGCAAGCAGGCATTGGTTGTCATTCTTTCTAAAAATGGTCTGTATAGTTCCACCACATATTTTTAGACTATTGTCCAGCTTTGCAAACTTCGACTCACATCTAAGATTTGTCAGTGGCATGTGCTTAATTTTGCTGTCTGTTCTCTCACTTTCAAGATAGCAGCGAGAAGCTTTCCTCTGCCACAGTTTAAGTCAGCATTGTTTCTAGCTTCTTTCAGTTGTGATAACTTTTTATTTGAAAAACTCCTGTACACCATTCCAGCTTGCATCATGACAATAGAAGAACAGACAAACCATCATGGTTTGTCTGTTCTTCTATTGTCAATTCCAAGTAATTTCATTGTAGAAAAAATAACCATCTCGCCTACTTCGGGATACACTTCTGGACTGAGAATGAACCAATCATTCTGTATATAAACTGATATAGCGTGTGCAAATTTGTTTGAGTTTTTGTCCACAGTCACTTCAAAAGTCTTGGGTTGATTGTCTCCTGGTTACGAACTCTCGCTCTTTCAGCAATGTGTCCAAAGCGATTAGAAACGAAACCTCTGAATATGCTATGTTCATTATTTTGAAGATCCATCCAACCTTTGTATTCTGTGTATAAGGATACGGAGTGACTAGCATGACTTGGCAAGAGTAACTTGGCTATGGCGATTTGTCCAAGAGTGTCTATTGAAGTTGATGGAAATGTTAATGCTTTCTGTCCAGCTGATATATATATATATATATATATATATATATATATATATATATATATATATATATATATATATATATATATATATATTTTTTTTTTTTTTTTTTTTAACACCTTCACTTCCAACAAGGCTCCAAGCAATCACTATTAAAGTTGGAAGTTACTGGATGTCCAGCAGTTTCTGAACTCCTATTCTCTGCTTAGTGTAGTGAAATACCTTATTAATATCCACATTAAAGTCTGCCAATACTGCAGGACACTTCAGCTTGAATTCATAGATTATGGCACCCTCAGATCCTGGGTGAGAAGTATTTTCAATATAGCCTGTGGTCAATGTTCTCCACTCTCTGTCTGGAACACTGATTGTAATGTGGTCTGCCTTGATATTTTACAACTTGTGGCCGGCAGCTTTGGTTGTATTGTTTAAGTCAACAGTAACAACATCACTAGCATCTTTATTGAGAAAATAATAATTTGCGGCCATCGGGAGATTGAGGTAAGATGTGTCTTCATAAAATGGTTGCATAAGCACTGGATTGTGCATCTTATTATATGTTCGTCCAAACATTTACAACTAGTTCTTACCGGAATCTTTGGGAACATTATTTCATGGACTTGTAGGGCTGTTTCTCAAACTTGACCGTGTTTCTGGCATGATTGGAAGCATGGCAACAAAGTCTTGATCTTGGTCTTCCAAGTTGGTACCTTGAACATCATCCGTGTTTAGGGCATCTATATTAGCATCCATATTTGCTGCTTACTGCTTCCTCCATAACTTTTTTCTTTTTTTTATTTGACTGATGGTTTTCCTCATTTCTCTTCACCTGTTTTTTCCATTTACATGAAATTTTTAATGTACAAATTGCTAAGTAAGACTCGTAGCAATTATCATAATAGAATACCTCGCTTTGCTTGTCAAATGCATGTTGAAATCTTAAGCTTTCTGTATCCATTGACTTGTTTTCTTGTAACTTGAATTTTTTTGTTGTTTAACCAAAGTCATGAAAGTTTGGTATTTATATTTTGGCTTATCGTAGCATCTTCTTGGCTATGTTTTGTTGACACAACAGATAGTCAATCATCTATATTCAGTCGTTGGATAGTTCCTGTGCCACAATTTTCTTGCATCATTGTGAGAAAACATTAGAAACAGGTCTCACTGAATGCAGGTGTGTCCCTCCAGTTAAATTTATACCACTTTGCAAATTAGATTTATCAATAAACATCTTCTTGGTAAAACATCTTGGTAAAACGTCTTTTTGATAAACTTCTTCTTGGTACATTACCCCCACAATTTAACGAGTTACAGTATCACTTCTAGTTTTGACTAAACTATCCCTGTTTCTTGGCATGATGGATTAGTGTGCGTTAAGACCTTGAATAAAAAATCAGCACTAAAACAATGGGCTTTTATAGCAAAATGAACATGCTGCTAGTGGTGTAAGTACTTCATTTGGTCATGTAGGTAGGTCATTTATACCAGACTAAACGTGCTCTAGGCCCAAAATTTTGCCAGGTTTGAATTCAGCATTGAATTTCACCTTAGAAACAGTTTGTTGTAGAAAAACTTTTAGATTTGCCCTACCCTAGTTATGAGCTTTTGTGCCACCAGGATCAGTAAAGTCAGAGCTGAGTCATTCAGTGTAATGAGCATTAAAGTCACCAATAACAACAATATTAGTAGAGGGTTAAAGAGAAAGTGCATGGTCAATTTGATAAGAAATTATATCTAAAAGAGAAGGAGAAGGATAAAGAACAAAGAGAAAGATGATATGGAATTTAAATTAGTTGCACAAAAAGCAAGCAAGTCTAATGAATTTTGCTAAAAGTAAGATTCAACTGATGGAAAGTAGCTTAAAAGTCCACAATTATTTGTGAAAGATCTATTGGAACATTTAAGTGACGAGGATGGTTTTTATGTCTAATATTTTTGGTTTCTTTGGACATGGTTTAAGTTTAAAGAGAACTTGACTCATTCATTGTTTGACCATGGCTTCCCAAGCAATTAGCTATACAGTTGTCTCAATCCTGTTGTTTAACCCAAAGTTGTAACTTGGAGCTTCTTATGTGGCCTCAAAAATGCACACCAAAAGCATTTTCGAGGCCACGGAAACCATCTATGTACAATGTTGCACTGTTAATAATCTGATATTTTACAGCTGTTGATGGAATCATCCTCTCTGAGAGCTACCACAGAGTTTAGGAAACCTTACTACCAGCCAGCCTCAAAACCATTAAACTAAGTTTTAGAGCTCTACCCTCCTATCAAGGAGGCACAAGTCAAAGTCTATGAGTAAAGTCAAAAAGATCCAGTATTCATTAACCAAAGCAGGAAATAATGTAACACAGGTGTAAATATACATCAGCCTAATAGATGGAGAATGGGTGCGAGGCTGGTCAACAGAATTATTCTGCTTACCTCAAGTCCATGCCTAGGAGGTCTTTTACAAGACAGTAGCTGGATGCAATTAACATCTGCCCAAGATGAGTATTTTTATCTAGGCACCATCTCTAGCCTTTACTTAACCAAGAGCCCTAAGGCAGGGGAATTTTAAGAGGGGGTTGATTTCTCTTAGCCTTTGCCTAAAAAAAAAAAACCCTACGCGGCAGCAGATCATGTGTTAGGTGCTACTGGTATCATGTTACTGGGTTACATGATACCAGTAGCAGAGTGATTGTGGTCATCCTGAACCTGACCTGGAGTAATTTAAAAAAGTTACTAGAAGTTTTTTTGGAGAAACCTCTAGGAATCTGACAACAAGGATAAATGAGCACCTTATAAATGACAAACAATCTTATCTATTTAAATTTAGTTCATTTATTTAAGCATTTAAATTCATCTTTTAGTTGTAAAAAATCTAACTTATGATTGTTTTAAAATATTTGGTATTTCATGTTAAATGGAAAAATCTCGTTATATTATAAGTTTTTCAATCTAGTTTACTTTATTATAATCTTTAATTTTTTTCTTTTCCTGTTTATCATGTCATAATTGGTTTAATAATTTTGATTGGTTTATAGCAAGTTTATTTATCTGTTACTATTTCTCTGTATTATCCTAAGTTTTTTATTTTATATATCAGAGTTTTAGTTGCAAATTAAATCATATGAAAATTTAGTATGTAACTGCAAAGCATGTCAAGAAAAAAAAATTGATTTTTTTTCAAAAATATTTACCCTTTTTTTGTTTTTAAATGTTTTAAAATTTGAATGTTCATATATTTGTTTATATTTGTTTATATATATTGAATGAAATATATTTGTTTAATTTTTTAGTTTAAAAATTTTTTTGAGTCTTTTTTATTTATTTAGTTATACCCTGCAGTAATATTGAATATGATGTTGACCAAGAAAAAGTTACTCTGCATTATGATCAAGAGTTGCCTTTAGGTTTTGCAAAGCTTAATATTGCATTTGTTGGTGAACTGAATGACAAAATGAAAGGATTTTATCGAAGTAAATATGTGACAACATGTGGCAATGAAAAATATTGTGCAGTCACACATTTCGAAGTATTTAAAAAGTGTTAAATATATATATTTAAATGAATTTTCCTAAAAGAAGCATTTAAAAATTAAATCCCATTTTTTTAAAAACAGTTTGTATGCCAATTTTAAAGAAAATGAGTGATCTTAAAAATGACTCATTATTTTAAGAAACAATTTGTGTGCTATTTTCAGTAATGCTAGTTTAAAATTTTAGAATTATTTAATCCTTTCTGTATTGGGCTTGGCACCCTTATATTAACAGATAACACCCTCGTATTACACCCTTTTGCACTCTTTTATTATTGGATCACATGTGGTTATATCATATTCTTTTTATCAAATATTTTTTTGAATTAACTTATATAAACTTGTATTTTTTGAATTAATTAAAAGATCATTTTATCAAATAATATTTTAATTAAAAGGTTTGATAAGTTGAGGCTAAGTTTAATTTAAAATTAAAATAAAGTTATTTTGCCTAAACCTGATCCTTTTATTAAACCTAAAGATTGATATTATTAATAAGTTATTATAAGTTTGATAATTTACATTTATCAAATTTGAAGACAAGCAACCATGCTAAAAAAGTTTTGCAAGTTAGCAAGATTCAATAATCATTTTTCAGAGGTTCTGTTTTATAATAGGTTAGTAAATCTTTTGGAGTACATGTAATAAAAGGGTTATATCTTTTATGAGATGTCTAATGTGAATAGGATATCTGTTAGATGTGAAATGAAAATAGGATATCAGTAAGATCTGTAGAAACAACTTTATATATAAAACTCATATAAACATAATTTTTATTTCTTTAACTTTTAAATATAATTACTTTTTTATTTTTTAATTTACAAAGTTACTTTTCAACTTATATTTTTAACTTGGTTCTTGCTTCAGAAATTTAGAAAAGAAATTAATTAAATTGATTTTGTTTAAAATTTCTTCAATTGAAAACTTTTGGATTTTATGCTAAATTGAACAAATTTTTTAGAATTGCTATAAAAGGAATAATTTTATTAGTTTATAATTAAGATATTACATTAAAAAAGCAATTTTAAAACAAATATTTTTTAAATAACAAAAGATTAAGAAATAAAAAATGGCCATGAAAATAATATTTGCTTAGAGTCTAAAAGGGTTATTTCTTTTATGAGATGTCTAATGAATAGTGAATAGGATATCTTGGATATTTGCTTAAAGTCTAAAATTTCAATACACAGTACTGGTTTTTATATATAATTAATATATTTATATATATATATATATATATATATATATATATATATATATATATATATATATATATATATATATATATATATTATATTTAACATATATATTAATATAATTTGGCTTTCATGCAGCTAAGTATTTATAAATTGCTTCCATAAAGTTCAGTGTTTACTGTTGCAGTGTCCAACAGTAGTCAGCAAGCATTGATAAATTCCAGTTGCCCTGGTATCATTTCTCCATTGTAGCAAAGTCCTGATGAAACCGCTCACCGTGTTTGTCACTGACAGCACCGAGATTTACGGGGAAGAAGTCCAAGTGCGAGTAAAGGAAATGAACCTTGAGTGACATGTTGAACCTCATTTTCTGGTATGCGCGGATAAGTTTGTCTACGACTTCAACATAGTTTGGCGTTCTGTAATTGTCCAGGAAATTGTCAACAACATCTTTAAACGCTTTCCAGGCATTTTTTTCCTGGCCAACTAACAGCTCTTCAAACCGCTTGTCACTCATAACATGTCTGATCTGGGGACCAACAAAAATGCCTTCTTTGATCTTCACATCACTTATTCTTGGAAACTTCTGTCTTAAATAGCAAAAACCTTCACTGTCCTTGTTCAGTGCTTTCACAAAATTCTTCATGAGTCCAAGTATTATGTGTAGAGGAGGCAAAAATATCTTTGCTGGCTCTAACAACAGTACTTGGTATAGCCAAGCTGCAGTCCCAGTAACAGAGCAAAGACTTTCAGATCTCCACAGATATTCCAGTTGTAACTGCTATACTTGATGTGCTTGAGCAGCAGTTCCATATTCTCATATGTTTCTTTCATGTGTACCGCGTAGCCAACAGGTACTGACGGATAAACGTTGCCATTGTGTAGCAGAACAGCTTTCAGACTTAGCATTGACGAATCAATGAAGAGACGCCACTCTTCTGGATTGTGATCACAACCCAAGGCCGAAAACAATCCTTTAATGTTACAACCGAAACAGAGACTGTCGACTTGAGCAAAAAATTTGGTGATATCATGGTGCCGGCTTCTGAACATAGAAATTTTCGTACCTGGTGACAGCAGACACCATCCCTGCAGCCTGGAACCCAGCAACTCGGCTTTTGCTTTTGACAGACCCAAATCTCTAACCAAATTGTTCAATTCTGACTGTATTATTAGATGTGGATCACCTGATGAGCAAGGTTCAAAATCTGGGTCAATGCCACTGTCAGTAACCTGCACTGGAGTTTCTTCATCTGGTTCATCTAAGGTCCAATCCTCTGGTGGTTTCGGAATTGGGAGACTGTCGTCATGCGGCACAGGTCTTATTGCTGAAGGCAAATTAGGATATTCAATTGACTTCTTGTTTTTGGAAGAGAAACCAGATATATTAGTCAAACAAAAATAACAGTCTATCACACGGTCTTTTTGTCCTCGCCAGATCATGGGAACAGCAAATGGCATACTCTTATGAGTGCCTCTGAGCCAGGCTCTTAGATTGACACCGCAAGCTTTCTTCACAAGAGCAGTTATAGAACATCTCCGAGATGCAAGTGTATATTTGCCACAGATATAGCAGAATGTATCGTGGCTGTTACAACATTGACGAGTCATATCGCCAGACAGCAAAACGGCTATAGCATTAAATTTACTTACTGTTATATTGATACAGACACTGTACTTTACTATAATGATGCACACACACTAGCTGCACAAACTGTTGCTGATGAGTCACTAACTGGAGTTAGATGTTTGGATATAAATCTAATCAAATCCTTAGATAGAATTATAAATTATAAATTAAACATAAATTTTGATGTGATATTTGTGATCAGCACCAAAAATTTCTTTAAGAAACACATAACAGTGTTCAAGAAGCAAGAAAATGTGTTGTGCGGTGTTATTAATAATTAGTTTTATTTATTGATAGTAATTTGTGAACATATTGTTTCAAATCATTTTTTGTAAAACTTTTTCTCAATTATTATTGTTAATAATAATTGGGAAAAAGTTATAAAACTATTATTGTTTTTAGCCCACTGGTGCACGCCATGCATTTCCTTGTTGGGATGAACCAGAAATAAAAGCATCATTCCGAATTTCTATTGTTGCTTCCGAAAAAACTGTGCTATCAAATATGGTAAAAGTTTTTCTCGCTTTAATTTTGAGAAACTTTTAGAAATTATAACTAAATAAATTGAATTACAAACTTTAATTTAGGATCTTTATGAAAAGAAAGTCTACCATAATGACAACTCATTGCATGTGTACTCTTTTAATACAACACCAGTAATGTCAACGTACTTAGTTGCTTTTGTTGTTGGTAATTTTGATTACATTGAAGGATTTGTTGAAGATATTCCAGTCCGAATTTACACCCCTGTTGGAAAATCAGACCAAGGAAGTTTTGCTCTTGAGGTTAAATAAAGTATAAATATAATTAAAATTGAATTTTTCAAAAGTTTTAAGATAACTATTATTTAAAAATTCTTCTTTGACCAATTTTTTTTTTTATTCTACTACTTTATTGGCCAAGCTTTTACATGTTGCTTTTATAATTTCTTTATTTCTATAACTTTGTTGACGCTCAAATCTTTTGTCATTTGTTCAAGATCAAAAGATTTCATTACAATTAGTTCATGACTTTAGATCTTATCTTATGGTCTCTAAACTATGTTTTTCCCACTATCATTTGATTTTTAAAATTTCAGGTTTTGCATGTTAACAATATGGCTACACTTTTTTTTTGTTGAATTTTTAAACAATATCGGGCTACAATGGTTAATGTTATAAAGGTTGCCGTGGGAGAAGATATTTGTCTTTAGAATATGTTAAAGCTAGTTTTTAGAAAAGAAGTTAGAGATAAATCCATTCATTTTAGTATTAAATCCATTATAATATTTTGGTATGATGGTTTGGCGTTTGTTCAGAAATATTTTATGCTAGTCAGTCACAAGCCTTAATTGTACAACATAAACAGCACAGGCTTACACTTAGCGTTACACTTATATACTCATATGTACAAAGAGCTTTTTACAACATTTTGTATGCTTTTTGAAAAAAAATAAAAGTAAAAAAATTTATTAATAAAAGTTTTGAGAGCATGAAGGGACAGATACAGTAAAAGGTTGCATCGTAGTTAAGTCAGGCGAGATTAGTTTTAGTTGATTGAACAAGAAATGATAGCTTATTTGAACAACATGGTATTCGTTGAAAAAGAGAATGCAACCTAAAGACAATGGGACAGAGGTTGAATCTTGGCAGCAAGAGCAGGTCCAAACTAAATTTACAATACATTTTTAGATCTTGTTTAGAAGAGAAAGGGCATCATTAGAAGTATCAGTCAAAGTATGAAAACAGTACTCCATACAGGGGCGAATAAGTTATTATATAGAGGTAGAGAAAATGAGGTACTCAGTGTATTGCTATCATCAATAAAGAAATATCATATTGTGATAATTGTTCACAGTGAATAAAAACTTAGATAACAAGTTTTCAATCAAAACTTTTTAGCTTACCTTATTTTTCAGATCAACAGCTTTCAAACAAAATTGCTAAAAGTTTAATAAAGGGTTTCAGTATGGAAATTTTTGATTAAGTTGTTGCAAATGTAGCCTAAGTTAAAAATAGATCATGCCATATTAGAGTGGTCCATTTTAAACTTTTTAAAATTTAACCAGGGTTTACCAGTGATAACATTTGATCTAAAAACCCTAATCACCAAAAATTTTGAATATATGATGATTTTTAGATCCCCACAAAAAATTGGAAGTTAGAATAACGGTCAAACCTTATGCGATGTTTTTATAGACTAAATATTATTGTTTCTTAATAGGGTTCACACAGTTTAATTATTAATCATTAGGAAATAATTATACAAGATTTGAATAATTTACATCTTAGTAATTTATTTTTATGTCTCCCACAAAAATCTTGTAGAAGTCCTTCTATTTAAACATATCCCACAAAAGTCATGTAGAAGTCCTTTTATTTGTACATGTCCTAAAAAAGCCTTGTAGAAGTCCTACTGCCTTGTAGAAGGCCTCCTAGGCAAAGACTTAAAGGGAAAACAGATTCTATCTGTTGATCAGTCTCACACCCCTTCATTTATTAGACTGGTGCAGATGTATTATTAATACATTGTTTCCAGTTTAGGATGTTGAATGCTGGATCTTCTTGAATCAATGCATGGGTTTGCTTGTGTCTCTGTTTTTATGACTAGGCAACTCATTCTATTATCTTCTAATGAGGGTACAGCTCTAAAACTTAGTTTTATGGTTCTGAGAACGGCTGGTAGTCAGGTTTCCCTAACTTTGTGGTAGGTCTTAGAGGGGCTGATTCCATCCACAGCTAAAAAATATCAGAGTACTAACAGTGTCATGTTGATGGTGTGAACAGGGACACCATCCATTGATGGCAGATGGATGGTGTCCCTGTTCGTAATTTTGGTGTGCATTGTCGAGGCCACATTTGGAGCCCTTGTTACAGCTTAGGGATCATTAATAGTAATGAGAAAATTGCTTGGACTATTAAATAGTGTACTGAGTACGATCTATGCTTTGAATCAAGTTCTTTAAAAAGTTTAAAATGACTAAAATACTAAAAATTATAAAACACAAAAAACCATAAAACACAAAAAACCATCGTCATTACTAAGTCCTCTAAACCTATCATTCACTAATATTTGTGGTCTTCGAAGTAATTTTTCTTCTGTTGAGCCTTATCTCTTGCAAAGTTCACCAGACCTACTTGCTCTTTGTGAGACTAATTTAAGTCTCATCTTGTGACCTTAGTGTTGATGATTATCTTCCTTTAATTCGTAGAGACTCCAATAGTCATATGCTTGGCTCGGACATTTACATTCATAAGAATTCACCCATTTGTCAGGAAATTGGGTTTGAATCCACAGACTATTCTTTTATGTGCTTTCGTTTAGCACTACTTCACTGTATTGCCTTTCTCTAACTTCTATATCACCCTTAGGTGCTTCTGATCACGGTTTGATCTCTCTAAAACTATTATCTCATTCTTGTTCATCATCAGAATCCCCCTATTATCGTACCTTTTACAACTACCTTAAAGCTAACTGGGACTCTTTCCGTGATTTTTTTTGTGATGGCCTTCGGGTAGAAATCTTTCATCTCCCTGCTGACAAATGTACTTCTTACATAACTTTGTAGATTCAGGCTGGTGTGGAATCTTTTATTCCCTCTCGATATTTCCAGGTCAAGCCTCACTATCTCCATAGTTTTCCTCACATTGTGCTGTTGCAATTTTTAATCGAAACCGTTACTTCCATATCTATCAGCAAAACCATTCTCTAGAAAACAGATGTCTGTTTGTTACTGCTAGAAATCATTGTAAAAAGTTTTTATCTAATGCCAAAACCCGCTATTCTCAGGTCATGAAATCTCATATTTCATCACAAAAATTAGGCTCTTGTGACTTCTGGAGAATCTTTAGCAGTATCAATAATAAGGGCAAATCTGTTATTCTACCTCTCTTGTATGGTTCAGATTTTGTCACCTTACCTAAAAACAAAGCTGAGTTTTTCATCAATATCATCTCTTGATTCCACTAGTTGCATTCTACCTGATATAGCCCACAAACAGGTTGATCCATTGCTTGACATTCGTATCACTCCAGCTTCTGTATCAAAAGTGGTTTCCTGGTTAGACTCTTCTACAGCTTGTGGCCCCGACAATATACTTGTTATAGTCTTGTAGAAGTGTTCTCCTAGTCTTCTTCCTATCATAAGCAAGGTTTTTGAATCTTTAATTAACTAACACTTAATCTCTCATCTTGAATCTAATAGCTTACTTTCTGATTATCAATATGGATATCAATCTTCTCATTCTACAGCTGATTTGCTAACAGTAATAACCGATAGGTTTTATCGTGCATTAGATAGAGGTGGAGAGCTTAAGGCTATTGCTCTTAACATTTCTCAATCTTTTGATAAAGTTCAGCATACTGGTCTTCTCCATAAGCTTTCTTCTTATGGTGTATCTGGTAACATCTTTAAGATTATTGAGTCCTTCCTTTCCAATTGTAGTATAAAAGTTGTCCTCGATGGAGAGCACTCTTCTTCATATCCTGTAACCTAAGGGGGTCCTCAAGGTTTATTCCTTGGCCCTATACTCTTTTTAATTTACATTAATGATTCTCCAGATATTCTCACATCTAAGGTTTAATCCTTGGCCCTATGCTCTTTTTAATTTACATTAATGATTCTCCAGATATTCTCACATCTAAGGTGGCATTGTTTGCTGATTGATGATACTACCATTTATTCTTGTCATGATAAGAAGCCAACACTCTCTGATTGCTTGGGGTGGGGGGGGGGGCATTTGAGCTTGAAAAGGATCTCACTTCTGCTACAGCATGGGGCTCACAGTGGCTAATGAACTCTAATTCAGATAAAACCCAATTTTTTCAGCCAATCATTATCGCAATAATTTAGATTTTTCTATATTTATGAATGGTGGTGTATTCGATGAGTCATCTACCCTTCATCTTCTAGGATTAACTTTTACTTCAGATCTTTCTTTGAATTTGTATATGAAATCCATTGCAAAATTAGCATCTGCTAAGGTTGCATCTCTTTATCGTGCTAGTCACTTTCATACTTTGGTTTCTATCCTTTATCTCTATATATCTTAAACCCGTCTTTGCATGGAATACTGTTGCCATATCCGGGGTGGATCTTCTAATGATGCCCTTTCTCTTTTAGACAAGGTGCAAAAACGCATTGTAAACATTGTTGGACCTGCTCTTGCAGCCAACCTCCAACCATTATCATATCATTTTAATGTTGCTTCTCTTTCTCTTTTCTACAAATACTATAATGGGCACTGCTCTAAAGAGCTAGTATCTCTTGTGCCAATTACTAAAATTCATTCTTGTGTTACTTATCATTCAATCTCATCATTTTTCTGTGACTGTTCTTAAGTGCTCCAAAAACTCTTATTTGTCCAGTTTTTTTTCCTCGAACATCAGTTCTTTTGAATTTGCTTCCTTCATCTTGCTTTCCTTATTTATAATATTTGCAATATTTTAAGTCATCTCCCAATTCTTATTTTGCTCTACAAACTTCATCTTTTCTCTTCCAGTTACTTCCTACTATAATAGTGGTTGCTTGCAGCCTTGTTGGAAGCGAAGATGTTGAATAAAAAAAAAAAGAAAGATTTATTTAAATATTGATAAATATACAATTGATCATAATTTTTTTTTTTCAAACATCTTCGCTTCCAACAAGGCTGCAAGCAGCCACTAATTAAAGTTGGAAGTTATTGAAAAAGAAAAGATAAAGATTGTAGAGCAAGATAACGACTGACGGATGACTTTAATTAAAGTTCACCAGCCACTGTGAGCCCCATGCTGTAGCAGAAGTGAGATCCTTTTCAAGCTCAAATGCCCCCTCCAAGCAATCAGAGGGTGTTGGTTTCTTATCACGACAAGAATAAATGGTATGCGACTGTAAAAAGTTTAAATCAATTTCTTGTAGTTTTAGTTTAATGCGATCAATCAAAACTTGCTCTGTTGAAGCTTGCCAATCTCCCTTGTAAACCTTCTGTGCCAAATGTCTCCAAAAATTTGGTCGTGCTTGAGGCACATTTGGGGGATTGGATTCTTTATCAACGTAATAGACATATTGGTCCATCCAATTTAGAGAATCTTTAATATAATGAGAACTTGCTAAATCTGGCCAAAATAAATAGTTAAAGTCTCCATGATACTTGTGAATGGAGCAAGTCGTTTTTCTAAACATTCACTACAGCCTTGGAAGTGCGAAACAATGGCTCGGACATACCACGGTCAGATATGGCTATCCACATTAATAATTTTTTTGGAAATTTCTCTTTTCCTATTAAACGAACACTTTCTGGGCATGTCTTTTTGTTGTTTGTGTAGTATCCAGAATTTTCAGGCATGTTGTCCCCTGCAAAACAAAAGTATTTTTCGTCATTGATGACTAGAAGCGATTTTGTGTTATAGAGTTGGTTAACTAGTTTCCTGCTTCTTTTCTTTGCCTTTATTTGTTGTTCTATAGTGTATTTTGGAGTCTTTTCACGTTTTCTATATTTAATATTCATTTTTTTTAACTGACGACCAATTGTCGATAGATTTACATTGAATTTAATACCTATTTTTCTCTGACTGACCCCTTTTTGATTGTTGACAAGTCTCGTTAATTCGGCTTTCTTTTCTTTAGTCCAGGATGTCGGACAACCAGGGTACTTTCTATCAGAAAACGATTGAACAGTTTCAAGTCTTTTTAGGTTATCATATATTGTACTTTGAGCAAATCCTTCTTTTTCAAAATGATTTACGATTATTATTTTTTTTTTAAATTAGGTTTATTTACAAAAAACATTTTTAGTCGCTTTCGAAAAGATTCTCGTTCAGCTGCATTTAACCTCATTTTACCACAAAAACTGATTATTATGCTCAAATAATAATCAGTTTTTGTGATAAAATCAAAGATAAACACCCAAAACTAATTAATATGCTCAAATAATGAAACTAGGATTTGTCCGATAACTTCCGCATCACCCGTTAAAAATTAAATATTCAAAAAAAAAAAAGTAAACAAATCACCCTGAAGACTTGAATCATCTTTTGCCTCATTATTGGATATGTCTGAATCATCGTAAACAGATACATCTGAACTAATAACGTAATGATAAAAATTGATAACAATATTATTGTAATCAATAATTAATATTATTATTATTATATTATAATAATACTACTACAATAATATGATTATTATAATATTATTATAATTATTTTTATTGATTATTAACCTATTAATAATAATAAATAATAAATTACTACTATTTATTTTATTTATATCAATCAATTAATCAATATATTCTGAATTACATGATTTTGCAATTCAAGGATGTTTACAAATAGTATAATTACTAATGATTTGTAAACACCTAATAATAATGAATAATAACATAAGAATAAAATAATAATAACATTAAAAATCATAACGTTAACAATAATAATAACATTAATAATAACTATCATAATAAAAATGGTATTAATAACAATAAAAATAATGTTACTAAAATGTCGTTTTTTTGTTTGTTGAAAGTTTATTTTAATTGATTTCTTTAAGTTATAATCTCCTTCAAAGCTTTTTTTCTTTCACAACTTGAGCTAGTTTCTCCCTCTCTACTGGATCAAAAAATTTGTCTTTGACGTCTCCAATATGTCCATCAAAAAAAAAGCTCTCCAAGTATTTGATTGGCCATTTCTTTACTTAAAGTACTTGTTGAAATAAATTCTGTAAAACTCTAAGTTTTATATTCTTGTTAAGGTTATGAAATTCTTCTTTGAACCTTTCAAACAGCTGAATTTTAGGAGTACCAAGCATTTAAGAGGTGGCCCTGCATACACAGCAAATTGCTCTTTCTTTTTTCCAGTAGCTTACTTGAAAGTTTTTCCATCCTAATTAATTTACAATCAGATGGAATCCTTTTTCAATTAGTTTAACTTCTATAATTCTGATCTTTCTCGATGAACTGATGTTTTAGTGCATTTAAAGCTGCTTCACCTAAAGCTAAAATCTTTCTTAATAAGTAGCTTTTGTCTATTATTGAATCCATCAGCAACTGATTTGTCTATTATTAGATCCATCAGCAACTATTATTGGATCCATCAGCAACTGTGTATGTTTTTTTTAACAATTCTCTTTTTGAAATTTTCAGCATTATTGCAGATTTGCAGTGATAGTTTTTTTCTTTCTCTTAAAAGTTTGGAAAATTCAGCACTCTTGTTGACTTCATCATCATCAGTAATGTTTGAGCAAAGTTCAAGGTTTTTGAGTTGCTGTTTCTCAGTATCAAACAATTACTTTTTTTTTTCTTTTGTGATGCTGTAGTTTAATGTAACCTTGTTGGTCTTTTTGAGCAAGGATTTTATCTACTCCAGACATTTAGATGATATGCAATCAGTCTTTTTTATTTTCTAGGATCCTTTTCTCTATCAAAAAGATATTTTTGCAATACAGCTTTCAATGGTAGCTTTCCTCCTTTAAAGTTTTCTAAGGAAAAACCAATAATCTAATGATTTAAATGAGAGAAATGTTTTTTTTTAGCGGCAATATTTTTGTTTATAGCAATAGCTGGAATATGTATCGGATTTAATAAATATTTTTTTCTGAATCGAGAACGGTCTCTGCCGCTTCAATAGATAGATTATTTCCCAGACTAGAAGTCTTCCAACCTATTTTGGTATGGGAGTATTTTCCATTGTTAAACACAAGACTGAAGCTTGTAATACAAACACTATAAGTTTAGATATAAACTTTGTAACATTAAAAGGAATAAGGCTCATTAAAAACTTTATAAATTAAACTGTAGCAAATTATGCTTAATAATATTGTGGCATGTTTTTAAGAACTATTTTGGCCTCAAGAGAATTAAGTTTTTAAAACTTTATGACTTCCTGAAATGCAATTTAACAAAATTAAATTCAATGGCGCAAAAGTATTGAGATTAGAATGTTTGAAAGTATTGGAATGAGAGCAATTAAACTGATTTGTTATGCAACATCTGTGGTGTTGCATACAAATCTCTTGTGGGACAAGTAGTTATAAATTAATAAAGTTTTGTAAATTTATTTTTTAATGATTAACAATTAAATTGTGTAATCCCTACTAAGAAACAGTTACAGTGGGTTAAAACATTGCGGAACATTTGCACAATCTGTTACTCGAACTTCCAATGTATTTTGGGGATCTAAAAATTGTCCTAAGATCTGGATTTTTGGAATTTAAGGTTTTTAAATCAAATCTTATCACCGGTAAAAAATCCAGTTAAAATTAAAATTTTTTTTTTTAAAAGGGACCACTCTAATACGGTGTGATCCATTTTTAACTTAAGCTACACTTGCAACAAGTTTATCAAAAATTCTCTTACTAAAACCCTTTATTAAACTTTCAACAATTTTGTTTGAAAGCTGTTGATCTGAAAAATGAAAAAATTCTGACTATATAACAATTGTAAGAAAGCAACAATTGTAAGAAAGCAACAATTGTAAGAAAGCAAAAATTATTAAATTTGTTAAAACAATATCAGTAGTATTAATGGTGAAGTGTTTTTATGTCTTAAGTTATGAAACAAAAGATCGAAATTCCATTCATTGTATAAAAATAATTGGTTGCTTTTATACTTAGAGATTTTCCATTAAAACTTATAAAAGCTGTTGAATAGAAAGCAGTTTTTTTCGAAGTGTATGATCAAATTTTAAATTCTTTGTTTTGTAAATAATAACAACATTTTAAAAAAGTTTCAACACTTTTAAATAGATTTGCAAAGTTCAAACTTATGCAAAATCACAGTTAAAATGTGCTTAAATAAAGCATCATTAAGGTGAGTTTCCACTCACCTGTTTTTCTATGGGAATGGGATAGGGAAAGAAAAATAATCATGTGAGCATGGGTAGTTTTCCTTCGGACAAATTAATACTTATTCTATGCATGCCCATGTGATTATTTTTCCCTTCCCTTTTCTGTTTCCATGAAAAAACGGATGAGTTGAAACTCTCCTTTATTCAAAACTTAAAATGGAAAAGCATGAGACTTGATATTATTGCACATATAATAAAAAATTTCAGTTTTATGATGAAACTTATGTATGTAAGTTCGTACATACATGCATGCATACATGTATACATGCATACATACATACATACATACATACATACATACATACATACATACATAAGTTCTGTTTTTCAAAAATTTTGTATATATGGATGTATGCATGTTGGATGTATGAATATATATTTCTACATATTTCACACAGATCTTTCATCTTTCTCACTATAACCAGACTTAGCCAGGAAGGCGTGCGATTTCACGTCATAATATGACCACACAAATACTATTTTATTTTGAAAATTTGACAGCTGTTAATATGTTTTAAAATTTGTATACGTTTTAAAAATGCGCTGAAAAAATTATCTTAACTTATATAAAGAATATAGGTATAAAGGTAAAAAGAAACTTAAAAAAGGTAAAATTATCTTAACTTATATAAAGAATATAGGTAAAAAGGTATAAAGGAAACTTAAAAAAAAACTTATCTTTAAAGAAGCAAATAAATCTTCGTAAAAAAACAAAACAAAAAAAAAACAAAAAAAAAAATAACTTTACTAAAACTAAAATAAAAGCTAAAAAACTTAACTAAAATAATAAACTATAAGATTATCTAAACTACATTTGGAATAAATAACTTTGAATAGTTTGTCTTTACTAATTTTTTTATTATATAATATTATGGAAAATCCTTTTTAAATAAAGTAACAAACTACATCTAACGATTGTTTAATAAATGCGCACATTTAAAAGTTGAAAAAAAGGTTCTTAACAATTCTTCGCAGTAATGTAAACAAAAGAAAAAATAATCACATCGTTTATTTAAAAAGTTGATATAGTTTTTATTTTATTTAAGGACATTTATAAATATATATTGAAAAAAATATATATTTATTAAAATTTTTATAAAAAATCATTAGAAGTGATTTGTTACTTTGTTTAAATGCTTTTCAATAATATAAAAACATAAGTAAAGATCAAAGTTGTTTAATTCAAACAGTTTTCTGTCTTTTTTTTTCTTCTCAACAAAAACTTGGTGAATAATTTTTATATAAGGTTATTAAAAAAACCTTTGCTATTTAAGTGATCGCTTATAAAATTTAAATTTTTTTTTTTTTATAAAAAAGACTTATTTATTAACTTTATTACTCATGGAAATTTTGTTAATGTTCTCATGGTAAGATGTTGTGAATTAAAAGTTCATTTATTTTTAAAAACTATCTGTTAAATTTTCTACACTAATTTTCTTTTTACCTACCAAATTTCATTGAAAAATAAAGTGTTGCAGATAGCCTACAAAGTGTCGTACTTTTGGTACTTAAATTCTGTTTTCCTGAATTTCCTTAACTGGATATTGGGTTAGAGGGGTTAGAGAGAGGGGGAGGGGGTTGAGGGGAAGGAGGCTAATAATTGTTAAGGCAATTATATTTTATTTACATTTTTAGCATTTGGATCCAAACATTTTGTTTATTTGATCTTTATTTACAAATTTATTGTTAAGTATAAGATTTACAATTCACATACAAATATGGCCTCTGAGGACAACATTACGGTGGATAGTTTTTAGTGTGACAAATGCTATTTGAAATAAAGATTTGAAGTATATTACCCAGTCAAGAATTTTGTATCATATGGTATTATACTATGTACCATAATATTGTACATATTACCATGATATTTGAGTAATTTCACATTATTTAATATTGAAGCAAATTTCAACTTTACATATAAAGTAAATACTTTTAGTCTTTTCTCAAAGTCTCTAGAAGTTATTCTAAATATTACTACTATTTTTTTATTTACTTTTATAAATTCTTATTTTTATTAACACTACCATTACCAACCGGTCTTGTCAAACAGTCACCCAGCCAACAGCTCAAGCTTTATTTACTTCACTAACCACTTAACCACAACCCAACACCTAACTTTAAGATAGACTTGTAATATTGGCTAATGATGTAAAGTAAAATAATAACAACTTGTTGTATATAAATATTACCAATTTCATAAAATATACATTTTTAATGAAAAAAAAGTGCATTTTTGTGACATGTTGGTGGTGGATTAGCACCCCCTCTGGATCCCTCAACCTAGAAGCCTTGACCTAGAAGCTAATTTAAAATTATAATCCATTTGTATATCTATCTTTTGATACCAAGCTATAGATATTTGAATAAGAATTGGCAAAGTTATAACAATGTGAAAAAAAATTTTTTTTTTGACCAACAGTTTTATGAAGAAATCCATATATCGAATATTTGCTACTAAAACATGTCGTAGAATTTTATTGAATTGTCTGATGTTCATAATTTTTTCACCTTTGAAATACTACTGTATTTGAGGGCTTTCTAATGATGTATAACATTGTAGTATTTGATAAATTTCAAAAAATCAGTCCTCGTACGTATTAGTAAAGATAAACATGTCGAAGTATTTATTTTCAGCGTAATTAAAAAACAATTTTTTCAGTGCATTTGTTAAAAACGGTGGTAAAATCATCAAAACAAAATATTATTTGCGTGGTTATATAAAGTCTTGAAATTGCACGCCTTCCTGGCCAAGCCTGTATAATATAAATATATCTATAAAGTATCTTATATTTTATCTTGAATATCTTTTACATAACATAAATTTATCTTTAATTTTTTTGGCATTAAAAAGTTTTATTGCCTTAAAGCTATATTTACTCAATAAATTGACAATATTTGTCATTTCTTTTGGACTATTTATTTTGCTAAAATTGTTTTAGGTTTCAAAACAATGTTTTTTTTAACCAATCATAAATTTGTGGTATTTCTTTTTACTTGGATTGTTAAAAAAATGTTCATTGACTGGTAGATGGTTCTTTATTACTTTTTATTCACCTAACTTTATTTCATATTTATTTTTTCTGGGTCACAGCTTCCAACAATTAATCTTTGTTTATCAAACCTGGCCGCATTGGTTGTCCCAGTTAATTACTCAAATTAGCAAGGGTTACACTTACCAAGACTAAAATGATGCAGTGTTAGACTAGTGGTAGAACACTCAACAGAGCAACTGATGGATCTCATCATGGACATTTGTTTGGCGTCCAATTATATATGTTGAACACCAAAATGATAGTCATAATACTTTTTAAAATAAAACCAACAAACTTTTTAATCCTTATTTTGTAAATCATTAAAATGTTGATAACGATTTGGATATTTCATTTACATTTTAGAACATGAATGAACATTGAAGAATAAACATGTTTAAAGCAACTTATTAGCAAAAAAATGTTTTACTTTGTTTCTGAACATTTCTCTCTTTACACAGGATACGCACAATAAGACCTTTTCACTTTACTTTTAGATAACAATGTTAATTTACCTGAATCTTCTTGTGAATCATTGTGAATCATTTTTCACAACAAAAAACTGGAGAGTGTTAAAAAATCTTTATAAACAAGTTAGTTTTAAAAAATACATTTATGCAGTTTATCAAGCTAAAGAAGGCCTCTGATGATCCAGATAGGATCCATTCGATGATCCAGATAGGATCCATCTGATGATCCAGATAGGATCCATCTGATGATCCAGATGGGATCCATCTGATGATCCAGATGGGATCCATCTGATGATCCAGATGGGATCCATCTGATGATCCAGATGGGATCCATCTGATGATCCAGATGGGATCCATCTGATGATCCAGATGGGATCCATCTGATGATCCAGATGGGATCCATCTGATGATCCAGATGGGATCCATCTGATGATCCAGATGGGATCCATCTGATGATCCAGATGGGATCCATCTGATGATCCAGATGGGATCCATCTGATGATCCATTATTATAAAGTTTTAGTATCAAAATAAACATTGTTGTGAACAGTTTGGACAGAATTTAAATATTAAAAATAAATATATATAGCATTAAATATAAATCAGGGGAGGTGCTCACTGTAGTCTTTGTGATCTAAGGAACAATATGAGGGTATATGTACATTTGACACATAATGAGGGTATATGTACAGTTGAACAGGAATTCATTATAAATTGAAACCATACAGATGATATTTTTAGAATTCTCATAAAGATGGTTCTTTAACTAGAAAGTCAAATAATAATGATCAGCATCATGGTAAAACAAGTTTAATCGCTGATTAGGGTCTTTACAAGTACCATACATTCCTCTGTGGATTTAACCCTTTTATGAAAGTGTTAATTCATCTAATTGCAAGAGTTCATTTATGGATAGAGTTTAAAACAGCATCTAATTCCCAGTTTCATGAAGTAGAGCAAAGGAATATACAGGAATTAGAATTAGGGAGAATTACTACAGTTATTAGAGGCAGGAAAATAAAAAGAGTCGAAGGGGCATTGTGGGAAATCCTGGGGTTAATAAAAGAAAATGAGCAAGAATGTAGGTAGGTATTGAAGTCATAATTAAAAATTACTCAATCATGCAAGTGCTGAGAAACAGACTTTAAAACAATAATGGTGATGTTGATGATAAAGATGATTATGATAATGATGATGGTAGTGAAAATCATGACGGTTTATCACATTTTACTACCCCAGCTACAAACCTGACTCTAATCAAAATCAGTTCCCTGTTGGTTACTACTAACTTGTAGTTATTTTATGGTTTTACTTTTAATGATTATTGTTTACTTATTTTTAATGATTATTGTTAGAATGTGTTGTAGTTATAATAAAAAAAAATTTAAAAGTTTTTTTCTAATTAAATTGAATGTTGATAAACTATAATATCTGTCGGAATTCGTTTTAATTAATGTTTTACTGGTTTTATTAAAGTGGTTAAGAAGGAGTTAGTGTTTAAAAAGCTTTTAAAGGGCCACGACAAGTTGTGTTTATTTTAAAGAGAATGGTAAAAAATAATGTTTGGGAGGTATTTTTTTAAGTAAAACAAAATAATAAATGTATGCCAACAAAAACAAACTTTGTTGTTTTACTCAAAGCTTGCCGTCTCCACAGTAGCAATTCTCTCGGAGTCTTTAAAATATACGCCGCAATCTGCAGACTTTATAACTTATTTAAGCGCATTTAATTGCAAAGAGTTTTAGTAAATGGCGTCATTGTAGAATTTTTTTTTTTGAATCAATGTTATTTGTTGTTGTTTTATTTGTTTTTTAAAATAGCGTTTATTATCAATCATATGACTTTCCTATAAATTTTATAGTAAGCTAAACATAAGAATATTTTTTTATAAAGCGCGAGAACCAAATAAAATTAAGATTTTTATATTTTATAATTAACGTCATTGTAGAATTTTTTTTTGAATCAATATTATTTGTTATTGTTTTATTTGTTTTTTAAAATAGAGTTTATTATCAATCATATGACTTTCCTAAAAATTTTATAGTAAGCTAAACATAAGAATATTTTTTTATAGAGTGCGAGAACCAAATAAGATTTTTATATTACTCTTAAATAAAATATATAAAAAAGTCGATGATCACCTTATTATATATTCTGAATCTTTTTTTCTTTTTATGTAAATAATGGGAACTTTTTTTTAATTTATCTGAGCCATTTATTGCTATGACGTTTTTGTTCTCCTATCGAAATGACATTTAAAAAGTTTTTAATTAATAAATAATTTTGGTAAATGACATCATTTATTAGAGATAATAGCCAAATTCTTTAATTTATTTTTAGAAAATAGTATTAAGTATATCAATTTAGTGGAAATTGATAAATTTTGATGATCTGCATATAAATATCAAGGTAATTTTGTATTTTGCATTTGGATTTTGGTAAATAAATGATTAAAATGTCGGCAACTCCATACCAATTCGAACCTCTTAAAAAAAGACAAGACTGTATGGATAATAGAAACAAAATAGTTGTTAATTGTATCAGCTATGAAAATTTGAATTTATATATTGCTAAAATGTCAAAGTTAAGCCGTTATTGCTAAAACGTCAAAGTTAAGCCGTTTAAGTGTTGGCACTGAACGATGATGTAAATATGGTAAACATGATGATGTAAATATTGTAAAACTATGCCACTTGAAAAAGAATGTCTTTGTTGCATTGAAATAAAGGAAATAAATGTCGCAGTAACATTCTTTAAAGCATAAACTGATGTGCGCAGTATTAATAATAGTAATAATAACAAACATTAACTTTTTTGTACATAATGGCTATGTAAAGTAAAAAATTTTTTTTTTAAAATCATCAATGCGTAACAGAGCATAAAACAGACAACTTTTTATTAATTAAAGCAATAAATAATGTTTTATGGAAATAGTTCAAGACAGATAGCGATTAAAATTGTTATTGTGTTGAAGCGCACATTAAAAAACATTATATTTAATATTTCCTAGTTTTTATGTCGTATTTGGCAAGTATTTTACATTTCTCTAATCAAAAAACTAGCAAAATTAAAGGTTTTTTGTTAAACCATTTTGTACTTTATGAACAATTCCTAAATGCTGATAATTAAACTTTTATAAAGTTAAAAAATACAAAATAATTTTTTTAACAGAACCTTTATATGGATAATAATAATTTAATAACAATAAATATAACGCAAAATTAATTTACAGCAATAAACAAGCTTAAAATGTCTAAAATATTTTATTATTATTTTTAATGTGAACTTTGTAAAAATAACAAAAAAATAATAATTTGAAATAACTAAAAAAATTCTATAGTAATTTATGATTAAAAAAAAACTTTTATATAATGATAAGTAACTAAAATTCTTTAATAATCTATAATGGAAAAAAAAAATTTACAATTTGCTAACAAAAAATTTTTTTAAGATTTCTTATCGAAATTCTACAATAACATCATTTACTAAAACTCATTGGAATTAAACACGCTTGAATAAATTATAAAGTCTGTAAATTGCATCATATATTTTAAAGACTGCGAGAGAATTGCTACTGTGGAGACGGCAAGCTTCGAGTAAAACAACAAAGTTTGTTTTTGTCGGTATACATTTATTATTTTGTTTTACTTAAAAAAATTCTGCCCAAACATTTTTTTTTATCATTCTCTTTAAAATAAACACAACTTGTCTCAGCACTTTGGGATCCCTTTAATGACTGAAAAATTTTATTTTAGTTAACAATAAAATGCATGGATTTTTACAATAAATATTTTGGCATCAAATATCATTTGCCAAAAATTGATTTAATAGCACTACCAAATTTCCCAATCGGTGCAATGGAAAACTGGGGCTTGGTAACTTATCGTGAAAATGCTTTGTTATTTGATCCATTAGAATCTTCATTTTATTGTAAAATAAATGTTTCATTAGTTGTTGCTCATGAGCTTTCTCACAATTGGTTTGGTAATCTTGTTACAATGAGATGGTGGACTGATTTGTGGTTAAAAGAAGGCTTTGCAACATGGTGCCAGTATTTGTGCATTGATCATTGTTACCCAAACTTTAACATTTGGGAAAATTTTGTTTCACAAACTTTAGTAAAAGCTCTACAGCTTGATTCTTTAACAACTAGTCATCCTATTGAAGTTTATGTTGATCATCCATCACAAATTGATGAAATATTTGATACAATATCATATTGTAAAGGCTCAGTGGTTATAAGAATGCTTCATGATTATCTTGGAGAAGATATTTTCCGAAATGGACTTTGTACTTTTTTGAAAACGTTTCAGTTTCGAAATGCTGCAACAAGTAAATTGGTTTTACTAATTTGGAAGTATGAATTTTTATTGAGTATAATTAGAAAAAAATTTAATTTTGTTTGTTTATTATTACTTATTTTTTCATTCCAGATGATCTTTGGTATCATCTAGAATTAGCAAGTTCTAAACCAGTTAAGCAGGTAATGGAATTATGGACCAAAGAAATGGGTTATCCTGTTTTGGTTGTCACAAGTAATCATGTTAAATCTCAAAGAACTATAACAATTACTCAAAAGAAATTTTCATCAAATGGTTCTTTTGGTATTGATTTTGTTATTGACATTTAAAAAAAATGTGAATGTTTTTTATTCATTTTTTTTTAATCTAACCTAATGTAACACCTTTAAGCCAGGAGATATTTACCAAGAATTTTTTCTCTTCTTATGATCTTACTATTTAATTGTTTTCTTTTCTGTCTAATCTAATTTCTGTCTATATTTTCTTTCTATTAATGATCTTTTTGACGAAAAGAGCCACATAAATGTGTATATTGAAATATAAAATTGTGTGCTGATGACACAACTTTATATTCCAATCTTGACAGTCATCACTAATTGATCACTTAGAAGTTGATCTTGAGTGTGATGACTTAAGTTGCATTTTTTTTTCTCACCATGCTCTAAAAACTTTAATTCATCTAGTTTTTTCCTTACATATATATTTATATATATATGTATATATATAGTTAAAAAAAAATCTTAATTTACCAAAATTTAGAAAGTTCCAAGTTTTAGCTTCAAGTTAAGATTAGAAAAAGATTTTGTTTGATATAGCAATTAGAATTTATAAGTAAAAAAAATTTACTGCCACTAAAAGTCATTTATTTTTTAGTTGCAAG
This sequence comes from Hydra vulgaris, assembly GCF_038396675.1. NCBI lineage: Eukaryota > Metazoa > Cnidaria > Hydrozoa > Anthoathecata > Hydridae > Hydra > Hydra vulgaris. The sequence continues at coordinate 33,483,632 of NC_088925.1, read as the reverse complement.
ATTTACATAATTTATTACTACCATACTTTAAATGCATATTACTTCAAAAATGATTATAAATTTTTTTTTAGATTATGTAATTTTAAAAAATATATATATATTTTTTAAAATTACATAATAAAAAAAAAAATTAGGCATGTAATTTTAAAAAATATATATATTTTTTAAATTCACAATACAGTTGTTGTGAATTTAAATGCTTCTTTTTGTTGAGGTCAACTTTAAGCCATTTTCATTATATAAAAAAAAAGATATTTTATACAAAAACTGACATAAATTTTTGATGGCAATCATCAGTAAACATAATATGTTCCTAAGTAATATCTTGATACCGCAATAAAAAGAATAGATGTAGTAGTGCTTTATTTAGTAATTTACAAGAATACAACAAAGTTCTTGTCAAAATGTTTGTAAAGGGCTGTACTTTTTATTTTTTATTTTTGTACATTTTTTTGTACTTTTTAAATGTCTCTCAGCCTTTGATTTTTTTTTCTTATTTCTTTGCTTCAAGATTTTTATTTGCTCTTTTGGAGTATTTTTGCTTATTTTAGAATCTTTTAAGTTTTCTTTAATTGTGGTAGAACCTAGGCAAGTTATTTCCAATGGGTAGTGCATCTGAATCAGTTCTTTCCACTGTTTGGTTATTTCTTGTTCTCAATTTGGCACATTGATACTATCATCTTTACTTTTCTAATCATAACAATCCTTCAATTCAATTCTTTTCACAATTATTTTCAAAATTGTTTATGGAGGTAGTAGTGGATTCTACCAATAATTAAGGAGCATTTTTCTTTAATGCAGTATGGTGTAGTGGTTGAGCACTCGCTTCGTAAGTGAAAAGGTAATTGTAAGTTGTAAATTGTTTTTGATGTTTCCTATTGGCCAGTTATTTATTGTATTTTCAATATCAATCAAAACCAGATGAAGCCTTCCAGTTGATTTATGTGATTATCCTTTTCACAAAACTAAATATTTAAGACATTTAAGTTGGAAGTTAACAGAAAGCAAAAAGGTGAATTAAAACAAAGAAAACAATTGACAGAATTGTATGAGCCAGTAAAACATGGGATAGAATTACAAAGTATAGATTTGCAAGATAAGAACAAAAGATAAAAGTTATTTGAGCATGAATGAACACTTGCAGTAAAAGGATGCACCTTAGCTAAATGAAGAATCGTGAAACATTGTAAGATTGAGTTTAATGGAACAAATGATGATTGAGAAGCAACAATAATAGACTTGAATTAAGTGACAGCATTTTTTCAAAAAAAACCTCACCATAGAATTCTTGCTAAATTGAACTTCCAATGTTTGTTTCATTCAGGTATTTGCCTATCATCAAAATCCTGCAATCAGCAGGTCCACCTTGCAGTATTTACAAATATTATAACATTGTTAATTTTTTTTAATCATTTCTTTTATGCTTCATCAAAAAAGTTTGTGAATTGGCTTAATGAATATTTAATTGTCAGAAAAAAAAGGCAATGAACCAACTGCAAGTAGGCGTGGTCAAAAACCAGTTACATTTGATGATAGTTCTAATAAAATTAAAAAACAGAGTGTATCTGGCTTACTTGAATCTCATTCATCCGATGAATTTGTTTTCGCTGCTAGTAAAAAATTAAGAGATGAATCTATTGTTATTGCTGCCAAGAACATTTTAAATATTTCAAATACAGATAAAGCAAGTAAATGTTCAGCAGGCAAAGCACTGGCTTTTATAATTGATGCCAGTCTGGCAAAAGCTTACTATCAATTGATTAAAAGTGGAGCCTTGGAGAAAGAATATAGTATCTAACCTGCTTACAATGATGTCAGGGATGCAAAATTGAAATGTTATCCTGCAAATATAACAGTGGAGGACTATTCAACTTCAGTTCCTTTTAAAGATTTAATGATTCATACTTTGCAAAGAATCTGTGCCGTTTCGGAACCTGTGATGAGGCACGTGGTATTGAACAACAAAGCAATAAAAACAATGATACTCAGGTATAAGGCTGGTTTTGATGGTGTTACTGACCAAAGCATTTATAAACAAGTTTTATCAGAACCTGACATAAACAGAGATTTAAAATGTGAAGAATCATTATTCATTACTTGTCTAGTCTCATTGGATTTGACTGGATTTAACAACAGCAACAAAAAAATGCCTATTTGGAGAAATCAAATTGTCATCCGCAACCTATTGTAGACCCATAAGATTTACATACAAAACGGCATCCGAGAAATCTGTGATCCAAGAAGATCAGTACATTAAAAGTGAAATAGAAAGCTTGGGTATGATTTTATTAGAGATTGGTGGATCTTCTATTGAAGTGAATTATATTATTGAACTTACAATGATTGATGGCAAGGTTTAAACAATATTATCTGAAAAAACCAACTCATACCAATACTGTTCAGTTGTGGTGTCTCCAAAAAATCTAAACAGTCTTGATATCTTTAATATAGATTAAACTAATAGAGAGTTCAAATATGATCTTTGCAGTCTTTATGCATGGATTCGATTTTTTGAGATGATTTTGCACATTGCATATAAAAAGGAAGAAAGGAAGTGGCAAGCAAGATTTAAAGAACACAAAGAAAAGGCATCTGTAGCTAAACAAAAGATTCAGACTGATTTTATGAACAAAATGGGACTTGTTGTTGGTTTTCCTAAAAGTGGTGATTCTGGAAAATCAAATATGGCAATACTTCAAGGCGTGCTTTTGCAGAATATAAACAAACAGCTGAAATTCTGGGTATTGACCAAAAACTTATATTCAGATTTTACATTATCTTGATTTAACACTCTCTTCAGGATAACAAATCGACTCCTTAAAATTCAGAGATTATTATTTTGACACTGTTAGACTATATATGTCCCTTTATCCATGGTATTACATGGCTCAATCTGTGCACAAAGTATTGATACATGGACATGACATAATTAAAAGTCTTACATTATTCATTGGACTCAAGTCCAATGAAGTAAGCTCAAGAGGCTAGAAATAAAGACTTCAAATCTTATTGCAAAAATATTAGCCGAAAAACATCCAGAAGACTCAAAGTTTCCAATAGACTCAAAGTTTCCAGTGATCCTGTTATTTTGTCACTGCATGAGTCAACATTACACTGAACAAATCATAAAACATTTCCTCCAGATGTTTTACAATTACTTAAACAATCTTCAAACGATATTATTTTTTAATAATTTTTTGAGATATTTTAAAATTGACTTTAAACTATTTTTTGCTTTTATTATTGTTAAAACATTGTTTACTTAAATACTTAATTGTTATTCAATATAGGTGAGTCGAAAATCTGATAAAATTCGAAAATCAATTTACCCCTTTGTAACTAAGGAAAATATGGTGACTAAGCAATATTAGTATCCATATGATCTCATATTGGTACTCATGCCAAAATACAGTCAATATAGCACTCGTAAAACATCTGCAAATACCAAAAATAGGTTGTAGCTAAGCAAAATAAAGGTATCCATAGCAACAAAATAAAAAAATATTACCTTCATAAAAAGCACAGACATCATATTAGTACTCATGCTAATTGTAGTGAGTATAGCCCTATTATTAAATTAGTTAAGAATTTTGTCCAGTAAAAGTGAATTCTGGCCCACTATGCAAAAGTATGATTCAATTAAATATTATTTTAAAATGATAATTATTTCTGTGTAATATAAACTATATTAGATATATAGACTTTAATTTTGTATTAAATTTTATTTAATTAATTTGTATTAAATTTTATTTTATGTTAATCTAAATAGTTCTTGACTGTAGTAAGATTTTAATAAGTCATTTAGTAAGTTGATGCATTTTGGTCAGATTACTCCTTCCATTTGTGTACAGACTATATTGAATATTGATATATATTGATTATTTGTGTACAGACTATATTGATTATTGATATATATATTGATTAAATATATATGGACTATATTGATTATACAGACTATATTGATTATGAGATATACGTTACTCCTTCCATTTGTGTTCTGACTATATTGAGTGACGTCTCACTCTTTAGCAAGCCATGTTAGACCATTGAAGATTTTAGGAAGTTTTTCTTTAAAACCATGTGTATGTGCACTGTCCATGTTTTGAGTTGCTTCTTGTTTTTGTTTGTTTAGTTCTTCTTTTAAGAGAGCAATTTCTTTGTTTAATCTCTTTTGTCATTTCTTTTTCTAGGGTGTTCTTTTGTTGTTTGTGCCAGTCTTCAATTTTTTCATTTTCAACATTTTCATTGTCTTTTTGTTTCTTTTTTGTTGATGTCAACTGACTAGGGCAGATAAGCTCTAATACTTAACTTTTTCATTATTTACAAAAATATTTATACAAAACTGATATTCTGACTAGCTGGCAACTATACCCAATTTGGTATAACCCAATCAGTATTTTGTGTAACCCAATCAATAATATGTAATAATAATTTTGTTTAAATCATTATTACATATCTACGTAACCTCCTGAATCTAGGGAGATATGGAAGCTTTTATTTTTTCTTGTCAGTTTCTAGTCAAGCCTCATTCTACTCCATGGTTTTCACCTCCTTGTGCAGCTGCTATATCTAATTGAAATCATATAAACTTTTTCAAAAGAACAACTCTTTTCAGAACAAGCACCTTTTTATTATTGCAAGAAATCAATGTAAAAAGATGCTGTCTGATGCTAAGCTTTTATATATCTAACCATTAATCTCAATTTACTAAATCTTGTATCTTACCACAGAAGCTAGATTCTACAGAATTTACAAAAATCTTTAACAGTGTCATTAACAAAGGTCAAACATCCCATCTCTAATTCTAATGGCCTTATTACCCTTCTCAAAGATAAGGCTACTTGCAAAGAGCTTTTCCTATAATTTGACTCTTGAATCTAATGGCTATAGTCTTCCTGACATTCCAATTAAACAGGTTAACCTTGTTAACCTGTTAACAGGGTTAACCTGTTTAATTGTTATATGTTTAAATCACTCTGGCTTTTATTGCTAAAGTGATTTCTCAATTTAATTCTTCTACAACTTGTGGTCCAGACGACATTCCTAGTTTTAGAAAAATGTTCTCCAGAACTCTCTTCAATTCTATGTAAACTATTTAATAAGTGCTAGACTGAATCTTGTTTCTCTGCCTGCTGGAAAATGGCATCCGTGGTTCAAATTTTTAAAGACTCTAAAAAACACTCCCTTCAACTTTTGTCCAATCAGTCTTCTCTCTTTTATTAGCATCCTTGAATTTTTAATCAACAAATTATTATTAGCAAGGTCTTTGAGATAAAAAAGATTTAAAAACTTCTATCAAGCGTTATTTGGAAAAGTTGAGACAAAGGCTATTGCTTTTGACGTATCAAAATCTTTTAATCAAGTTTGGGATGCTGGTCATCTCCATAAGCTTGTTTCATATAGTGTATCTGGGAAAGTTTTTGAGATAATTAAATCATTCCTTTATAACTGCATTATTAAAGTCATTCTTGAAAGCCAACACTCTTCATCATTTCCAGTAACTTTTGGGTTACCTCAGGTTTCTAATCTTGGTCCTGTATTGTTTCTCTTCTACATTAATGATCTTCCTGACAATCTCACATCAAAGTGACTCTATTTGCTAACAACTCAAGATACTCTCTTTTTGACAAAGTCTTATTCTCTTTCCTTTTTTGCTTGGTAAAATCAGTCGATCATAAATATGATCTAACTTCTGTGACAGCTTTGGATTTGCAGTGGCTTATGAGTTTTAACTTCAAAACTCAGTTATTTACCGCAAACAACTATCAAAATATTATTGACAATGTATTGTTGAAAGGTGTTTACCTTTTTTTTATTACTATTTATTTTGGTGCTCAAATAAATCCTAAAGGTCTTACCGCAGAGCACCACAGATAAGCATTTAACCAGGAAGTTCATGCCTCCTATCTTACCAATGATGCATGTATATTAGGGTGTCCCAAAAAAATAAGAGATGTGCGCCATCTAGAACTTGGTTACTAGGTATGTTGTGACCAAATATATTAGAATTTTTAAATTTAAATGGTTGTAAGTGCTTGGTGTAAAACTTCAAGTTTTTGAAACTTTTTGACTTTTTCCTATTTTTACAATAAAACTTGTAAATATTAAAAAAAATTATTTTAAACATTTATTATAATAAAATTTATGTGAAATATATGTTGCATATGTTGAAGAATTGTGGAAAGAAATGTTGAACAAATATCACAAGCACCTCAAATCTGATTTAGCTGGGTTTTAGCAAGATTTGTATTCAACGTTTTTCTGTGGTTTTTTTCAACCAACAAGACTTCATATCTTCATTTCATTTTTCAACCAACAAGACTTCATATCTTCATATCTTAATTTTGGTATGGCATAATAAAGTCTTGGATTAGTTTTTTATTTCTTTCTGCACAATCATTGGTGACTTCCATATTTTTAACAAAAAATTTAAAGTTGTCTAAAACAGTAACTCAGCCAAGCTAATTCAACCTGGTCATGGGTAACCTGGGCTTGGCAAAACAAAATCCAGCTCTGATCACCAATTAAATTTGATAATGTTGTAGGTGGTGTGATTACAGGTTTACCTTTCATAAACTCTTCAAGAACTGGAAACTGTAAGAGTTTTTTGAGTATGTTCTTCTTCTCGTCTTTTTCAGCATCATCATCCACTAAAGCCATTACAACAAGCTGCTAACTGATTTTGCATGCTTTTCAGTATTGATTGAGAAAACTCAGGATATTCTTTACTTAAATCAAACATATCTTTGAATGGTGCTAAATCATTAGCTGGTGCTTTAATACTCAGAGAGCTTTTGAAAAACCAAGGACAGTAAGATAGAGATATGAATAAAGAAGCTGTCTGAACAATCTTCTCCTTTTCATTCATGATGTTTGAGATGTCTTTTGTCATTTCTAATGTAAGCAAATAAATTACATCTGCCATAAACCTTGTTTCATGGCAAGCTCCTGGCTGATGAAATTTTATAGCAGGAACATGACCACCAAGGTAGTAAACAAGTGTATGACAAAGTTTTTTGCAGTCTCCTCTGCAAAGTTTTTTGCAGTCTCCTGTGCAGGCAGAAAATTCAACTGGGTCCGAGCGCCTGCTCGGACCCAGTTGAATTTTCTGCCTGCACTATGCCAAGCAAAAAATCATCTCTACATTCCGAATCTGGACTGGTTACACTAACTGCAATTCTTTCACAGGTAACTGTCAGATCATTTTCTTCTTCTAGCTGTCTAACAAGTTTCCCATCAAAATGGACTATGAGTTTTTTTCCTTTTAAAACATTAACAACATCCTGTCATATTGTTTCTCCTAAATCAATTAAATTAAACATTTAAAATAATAAAGATAATAAAACAAATAAACTTAATTATTTTTGTGAATAATAGTAACCAAGATTTTCAATAAATCTATATCTTTCTGCATAGAGTAGATGTTGATCAAATCTCAAGTCAACTCCTGCTTTATTGTAAATAGCAGAAATTATTGCACTGGTTCTATACTGAACGCTAACAGGAGAAGTAGCTTTAATTAGTTCATCAGGTGTTAATTCTAAAAATATTTTTAATTTTTTTGATTTGGATACATCATATTCAGAATCATCACTTTCTTTACATAAAATGGAACTTTCAAATGGGCTAACATCATCTTCAAATTCGGTTTGTCCATCCAAAGCTTTGTCTATGCTTTTCTTTTCTGTTGACTTCTGTAATCTGTCAAATGTTTCCGCAGTCCTTTTCTCTTTTTGAGCCTTTGTGTTTTTCTGATCATTCAACTGCTTAACTCTTTTAAATCTCTCCTTTCTTCACAGAGTCCTAATTTAAAATAATTTATCTTGCTGTGCAGTCATGGTCATATTCCTTTTAGATCTCTGGTCTTCATAGTAGGCTACATCTTCTTTCTTCGCCTCTTCTGTTCTTCTTTGATTTTTCATTATCATGTCAATTATTTGAGTAACCAATATATCAAGCAAAGTATCAACTTCCACCTGGAAATCTACTTGCTTTTTAGTCCAGAACCCTTTGCTTGAACTCCAGTTTAGTTTACTCCATCCTTTCAGTTTGTTATATTTCTCTGTGAGTTTTAGGGTCCTTTCACTGAAAAATATTACATAGCTGAAGTTACTAAAAAACAAGATAAGCTTACAATAATTTTTTGTTGTTGTAATATTTACCTAACAGATCTTCCACTAATACGTAAAACCAGCTTTTATTCAGATGTCAATGACAGCTGAAGTTACACATCTATTAATTGATTTTTCACATGCTCTATACTGGCAAACTAGACTTCGGGTTCCTGTTTTTGTTGGACAGGCAATAGTTTCTTTGCTGGACTGAAATCTACTGCTTCTATATAAAAGAGATTCAACTGAAGTATATATTTATATTCATGAATTGTGGGTTTTGTAAATAAATTAGATAAAAACTAGATGTTTTGAACTGCTTTGAACAGTCTATTTTTCTTTTTCCCCTGGTGTATTTTTCCATTTTTCCTGGATTTTTTTACTGTACGACCCATTTTTAAAAATATATTCAATTATGAAACTAAAAATGTTGAAATCATTTTAAACCACATGTATATTAAACTAATCAAAAGTTAATAACTAAAAAATATTGGTGATCAATAAAATAATAATCAATAAACCAAAAATTAAGTAAAAAATTGGAATATACTATTAAATATAAGTAAAAGATGACTACTTTAAAAAATAATAGTTAAAAAATGCTACTTTAAAATAAATTTTATCCTTTTTTTCATAGCAGGTACATTTAAAATAATAAAAACTTAAAAAATATGACAAAAAATGACATTCTTTGAAAATTTTGGTTGTATTTTCTGTATTTGACTACAATATAGTTAAATTTTTTTGATTATATATTAAAAATTTTTTATCTGGCGTTGACAATTTAGTTTGTTTGGTTTTGCACTATACAATCTTCAATAGCATAATTATGCTTATTATGTAAACTATCTTTGTTTTTAACTATACTTTTTTCAGTCCATTGATTGATAATGTGTCTCTGACCTGTGCTTATTCACTCTATAGTATTCTGCATATGTATGTATGTATGTATGTATGTATGTATGTATGTATGTATGTATGTATGTATGTATGTATGTGTGTGTGTGTGTGTGTGTACAGGGAGCACCGGATGAGTTCCCGGTGGGACAGTGGGCTGGCCTAAATCAGGTATGTCAAAAATTTCAAAATGAGTGAACGCAAGAAAAGAAAAGGAGGAGCTGAAAAAAATTTATCTAATTAGAATTCAAAATTTTCTCAGGTTTTATTAATTTTTAACACATTTCTATACTTTTCCTGATGTGGGCCAGACAAATGTAAAATTCCCCGGCCGATTTCAAGCCTCAATCCGCCCCTGTGTGTGTATATATGTGTGTGTATATATACATATATATATATATGTGTGTGTGTGTGTGTGTGTGTGTGTGTGTGTGTGTGTGTGTGTGTGTGTGTGTGTGTGTGTGTGTGTGTGTGTGTGTGTGTGTGTGTGTGTAGTATTAAATATCAAACAGAAATGTATGGTTTTACAACAAAATTTTTTCCTATTGATCTCACGTTGTTGTTTTTTTAAATTCAGATAGCAAGAAGTTATGGTCTGTGCCAGTTGCATTAAAAACAAGCAAAAAACATTTTATAAAAGTTCTTATGAATGAAGAAGAAGTTACTCTAAACATTGATAATATGCTTGACTGTGATTGGGTAAAGATAAACCCTGAAATAATAGGTTTTTATAGAGTTAGTTACTCACAAGAAATGATGATACAGCTTCGGTCAGCGATTAATCAGTTTTCTACTATTGATCGTCTTAATTTTGTAAATGATTTGTTTGCTCTTAGCGCTGTTGGTATTTCATCAACATCATGTTTTTTAAAATTTTTGTCTGGTTATAAAGATGAAATGAATTATGCAGTTTGGCGTGATATTACTTCAAGTATTTCTAAAATTTGTATACTTCTTCAAAATACCAATTATTATAACAATTTTCAACAATTTGTTGCAGAACTTTATAGGCCTGTTGCCCAGAAACTTGGTTGGACAGCTGCTAAAAATGAAGGTATTTATTTTTAAATTTATTTTTCTGAATAGTGTACAAAAGTTGCAATTTGAGTTTTAAATATTCAAGATTTTAACATTGCCAAGCTCTATTATAAAGCTATAAGACAAAGTTAAGTTTTTTTTAAGGTTAATATTTTTGCTAGTTGCGAACAATATATGTAATAGAATATTTTTACAGCAACCATGTTAGAGGAAACCAATGTTATAATAAGGGTTAAAAGTCTAACAAACAGGGATTTTATGCTAAACATTATTTACAAAATATTTTTGAATCTAGTCTTAATAGAAGATCTTTAAAATAGTCTACATAGCTTTACCAATTCCATAGCCAGGTAAGATCATGGCAAAGAGAGAAAAAGGATTTAGAAATAAAACAATGGCAAACATAGAAAGAGATAAATTAGGTAGAATTTTGAATAACATATTTCCAAATGTCTTTTGAAAAAGCTTTCTAGACAAAAAGAAATAAGTATTGAGATGATTATAATCCACCATATAATAACAATTAAAATTTAAAAAATTTCTTTCTTTCTTACTTTATATATGAAATAAATTTATTACTTTCTTTAAACATAAAAATCAAGAATATAAACATAGAATATTCTAATGGTTATTAGCTGTCCAATTTTAGCTACAGCATACAAGTACTAAATCTGTACTTACTAATAAACTACAGCATACAAGTACTAAATCTTTACTTACTAATAAACTACAGCATACAAGTACTAAATCTTTACTTACTAATAAACTAAAGCATACAAGTACTAAATCTTTACTTACTAATAAACTACAGCATACAAGTACTAAATCTTTACTTACTAATAAACTAAAGCATACAAGTACTAAATCTTTACTTACTAATAAACTACAGCATACAAGTACTAAATCTTTACTTACTAATAAACTACAGCATACAAGTACTAAATCTATAATTACTAATAAACTACAGCATACAAGTACTAAATCTATATTTACTAATAAACTACAGCATACAAGTACTAAATCTATAATTACTAATAAACTAAAGCATACAAGTACTAAATCTTTACTTACTAATAAACTAAAGCATACAAGTACTAAATCTTTACTTACTAATAAACTACAGCATACAAGTACTAAATCTTTACTTACTAATAAACTACAGCATACAAGTACTAAATCTATATTTACTAATAAACTACAGCATACAAGTACTAAATCTATAATTACTAATAAACTAAAGCATACAAGTACTAAATCTTTACTTACTAATAAACTAAAGCATACAAGTACTAAATCTATACTTACTAATAAACTACAGCATACAAGTACTAAATCTATAATTACTAATAAACTACAGCATACAAGTACTAAATCTATAATTACTAATAAACTAAAGCATACAAGTACTAAATCTTTACTTACTAATAAACTAAAGCATACAAGTACTAAATCTATACTTACTAATAAACTACAGCATACAAGTACTAAATCTATATTTACTAATAAACTACAGCATACAAGTACTAAATCTTTACTTACTAATAAACTACAGCATACAAGTACTAAATCTATAATTACTAATAAACTACAGCATACAAGTACTAAATCTGTAACAGTGTTGGCAAGCTCAGCTTATCATTTAGTCATCCTAAAAATCTTAAAATTAAAAATAAATACATGCAATAAAATTTATATTAATATATTATATCAATAATATGAATAAAATTTCATGTTGCTCATACAAGGAATGTCATTTATAAAAATAACAACTTTTACAGCTGTTGTCTGTGAACGTATGTTATGCTCTCATAAGAATGCAGCTGTGTTAGGATTTCACTGAAAAACATATTACCAATAATATTTAACTAGCTGTCATGACCTTTAAAATATGGGTTTTAGTAAATCACACCGACCTTTTCTATACTTATTCCTTGCTTCAGTATATTTTAGTAAGAGGTAGAGTAATTAAATGCATATATAAAAACTATACTCATTGTTTACTTTTGAAAGCTATAAAATAAGTTTTTTACTATTTTTTTTTTTTTTTTTTGTTAATTCACCTCCCCAAGGCCCAGAATTCACCTCCCCAAGGCCCAGATTCACCTCCCCAAGGCCAGATTCTTCCACAAGGCCCAGAAGGCCACTACAGACGAGGAGGCTACTTAAATGTGGCTATAACCCTCTCTCAACTCTATAACTCCGAAACACGAAACTTGATGAACAAGGCCGCTGCGCGGAGAAATAAGTTGAGCGCGGTACTACCAGGGACGTGGTGGGATCGAACTCGAACCTCTCGCTTATGAAGCGAGCGCTCTACCACTACACCACTACCGCATTTAACTTTAAAAGACTTTTAACATTTCGATAGACATTGCAAGAATCACTATTTATCAACAAATTGCATTAGCACTAAATAATATTTAGAATACCCGCTTGAAATGTGTTAAGTAAATACCATTGGTATAAAAAGTTTCAAAAAACATGAGATGACTCAAATATGTGGAATAACGGACTTACCATGACCCATGTAATTATTACTGAATATTAATATATTACTGGTCATGGTAAGTCTGTTCCACATCTACCATTTTAATCACTTTATTTCAATAATTTTAAAAAAGAGTAAAATATATAAACCTTTCTTTTGAGTTTACGATTTACTTTCAATACTTAACAACTTCTGTAAACTTTTATATATATATATATATATATATATATCAAAAAAAAAAAAAAAAAAAAACGGGAACTGACCTTATTATTTTTTTCTTTAATAAATTTCTATCAATTTTTTTTCAGGCCATCAGTAGCTTATTTCATAGATCATCCAGGTTATTTTTTAAAAAAGCGAAAAATCATTTGGGTAAAATTTCTGGAATATATTTTCCTCTTAACTTTGCTTTTAGCTGACTTGTTTCAAATTCTTTTTAATTTTAGTATGAGTGATGGGTGAAAAAGCTTAAAAAACAAATATATTACAAAAGTATATTCCTAAACTTGTATATGTATGGAAAACATTTTGGCTGTCCGGAAAAACTAAAAGATGAGAAAAATTCGGAATTCTGGAAATATCCGGAAAAAGATAATCCTTTTTATTAGGACTCTTGCCCTGTTAATTTTAAAGAAAATTTAAGTTTCCATGTAAAATCTTTTTTCTATAAAAAAGAAAGTTGTCTCTTTAATGCGTACACTCAACCTAATACTAAGCATATTAAAACCTTAAACTCTACCATGACATATGCGCAACAAATTTCTAACAGTGTTTTCATGCTTTTAGAAATTTTAAAAAGCTTTTTAAAAAATTATCTCCCTCTTGTTTGTTATAGTATATAATATCTTTATATATGATATGCTTATAATATTTATAGACCTTTAAAATTGTTTTATTTTGTATTCTAGAAAATTGGTAAAGATTAAAAAAAAAAAATTAAGCGTGAAAACCAAAGGATTTAAACCCATGAGAATCACTTCAACCACTTTGGCATGCAATAATATTATCTTTTAACACTGTTTAATGAGCAGCCGTGGCGCAGTGGTAGCGCTCTTGCCTCAGAAACAAAGGATCCGTGGTTTACACCCCCCACCCATAGGCAAGTTTTACGACATTGGTTAGGAAGGAGGCGTGAACTTCCAATTAAATGCTTATCCGCAGTGCTCTGTGATAAGACCGTAAGGACTTCTTGGGACATCTAAATAAACTAAAAAAAAATAAACAAAAGACTTTGTAAAATGGAACAGAATATAAATGCTTTATAAAAATTCATGTAAATCAAAATTAAGCAAATATTGCCGCAATAAAATTATCAAGTAAAAGATAAAAGACATTTAAAGATATTTTAAATATTATTAAAGATATTTATTTATGATTAAAGATGTTTTTATTAACAAATTTATTACCAAATTAACAAAATATATCAGTTTTAATAGTTTTTAACTGTCTAAATGTCTATATTGAACAAACATGTCATCAGATTAATCTAAAAAAAGTAATTGAATTAAAAAAGGAAAAAATACACCACATGTATTAACTGGAAATCAATTTATTTATACATAATAACAAAAAATATATATATAAAGAAAAGTATATATTTACAAAAAATATTTAACTAAATTTGCATTATCAATAACCAATTGGTAGATTAACCAACTATAAAAATACTAATTATAGATGCAGCATATTTTTTTCCTACCACTCTCTCTCCTCATACTTTACTTTCCACAGGATCAACACTGTATATAAAAAAATTAAATAAAAAAGGCGGGGGGGGGGGACACTTTTTATTTGATCTGCAATAAGCTGAAAAAGCATTAATTATGCTAAAATTATGTTCGATTCCATTTAAAAACAAATATCAACGCAAAAAGTTTGTTTTCACACTTGTAATGAGACTAAAGCTTGGTTTGAAGCTAAAAAAAATTGAGCAAATATGGTGGCCTGCTCTCAGTCCAAATCTGAATCCTTTTGAAAACATCTGGGGAATCATTGTAAGACGAATCTATGCTGACCAGAAGCAATATAACTCTGTGGTAGAGCTAAAAGTAGCGGTATCAGAATGCTGGGAGGATATGGAGCCAAAAGTGCTAGAAAACTTGATGGGAAGTATGCCAAAACGAATTGATCAAGTAATTGAGCGCAAAGAAGGTCCAATCAAGTACTAAAAATGTAATAAAAACTTTTTATTTGATAGTTTTGTTATAAAATGTGAACTATCTTTTGAATTTAATTCATTTATGATTGACCTCTTTTCAAATTTGATATTATTTTTTGATAATTTTCAATATTTTTTGATACTTTATTTATAATTTATTGAAATACACTATAAAAATAAAGTTAAGTACAATTTTAAGACATAATCCTCATGCGCCTATAGAAAATGGTCGCTGTGTGTGTGTGTGTGTGTGTGTGTGTGTGTGTGTGTGTGTGTGTGTGTGTGTGTGTGTGTGTGTGTGTGTGTGTGTGTGTGTGTGTGTATATATAAATTAGTAAAAAGAACTTATCTAATTTTTGATTTCTTCTACACTGTGTTTCACCATCAGCATGTTCATCAGGAAGAATGTCAAATTATAGAAAAATTATTTCACAGGAAGTTGGGAATTGTTATAATTAATTATGTAATAACTGTAGTATTCTGCAACCAGGAAGTTGCATCAACTACATTAGATAATTAAAAAATCATGAAAAGAATTCTTTAGAATTAGGATAAATTTGGACTGGTCATTTGTTTTTATAATTTTTTAAAAGGAACTTATTTTCATGTCTGCATTTAGAAATTAATTCTGATTTTTTATTCAGTAAATTTTCTTGATCTAAATGAGTAATAATTTCAAATTTTTCTTGTAAACATAGTATACATTTTTAGAAATGTTATGCGGCAGGCGCAGTTTTTAGGATAGACCAGTTTAATTTAAAATTAATATTTTTTTCTTTTAGTTGCCATATATATTTAGTCAGCATAGTCTCTATTGAGTATTTTTTATGTTTAAAAGATTGTTTGTGATTGGCATAACGTTTTTTCCATTTGCCCTCGGTTAAGCCAATATAATGTTTATCAGGGTTGTTTTGCAAGGAAACAATGCATTTGTAAATAATATTTTTTGATAAGCATTTGCCATTCATAGGGCAGTCAAGTTTTTGTTTGCAGTTACAATTTTCAGTATTTTTTTCTTTGAGAAATTCATTTTTATTAATCAATGCAAAATTATGACCTTTTATAATTCTTTCAATATTTTTTGTACAGCTATAGCTTACTTTAATAGTGTTTCTGTTAAAAGTTTTGTGCAATTTATTAGAGGGAGGGAAATGTTTGTCAACTAATTTAAAAAAAACGCTTTTCCAATGTTTGTTGAAACTTTTTTGCTGTATGGAGGGTTGAACCAAATTATATTTCTATTTCTATTTCACTTTTTTGCAATTTTTGTTCAAATTTTAGCTCGAAATTTTTAAATCCGCTTTTTATAAGAGCATCTTCATACACGCGTTTGGAAGAGTTAAAAATATTTTCATTAGAGGAGTTTTGATTAAGTCTATTGTTAATTGAAATGGGAATTTGTTTTAAGATTTGAGGGAGATGATTCGAATTTATATTAACATACGATAATTCATCATTAGGTTTTTTATAAGGTCTATAAGAATTTTCCGAGAGGTTAAATGTGACATCAAGAAAATTCACAATTTTTAAATTAATATTTATTTCAATTTGGAAGCCAATGTTTTTGAAATTTTGGTTTATGATCTTTTGGTGTGATAAACACTTGCGCTGGTGCGACTGATTCAATTCTAGCATCTAAATTAATTATTTTAGCAATGTTTTGGCCTTCTAAATTATTGAATATTCTAAGTTTTTCGGGGCTTTTGCGTAGTTATTAGAAATATTATCACGCAGTAATTTATGGTGATTATCTAGGGGAATTTGGTATATATTGCTTATATATTGTTTTATCAGCAAAAACTAAAATATCAGGGTTTGATTTTATATTATTAATGTGTAACTTGAGTTCCTTTTGGAAATCATTGTTAATATTACAAAATTTTATTGTTTTATTCAAATCAAATTTAGAATTTTATACTTCATTTTACTTTGAATTTATTGAAAAATATTCATTTTAATGGGTTCATTCAAAACACGATAACTTGAAATATATTAATACAACATCCCTGAAATTTTTTACATATGTTCTAAACTTGTCGGATAAGGTATTGACATTTGGATTTTAAGATTTTCAAAGTACATAAAAAGTTATATCAATTTTTTTACATCAAGTAAAAAAAATAGTATAAAATATATATATATATAAAAACATAAAGAGAAATATTAAAAGGCCAAGTATGGTAAAAATCCGTGTTAGAGGGGCATGAATGGGTAACAGCGGCACCAGCAGCGTTAAATTAAGTATTAATTATAGGCGATAATAATACTCACAATTATCATATAACATGTTTCTAATAACATGGATAATCAGCTTATTTTTCCATGCAGTGGTCTAGTTTGCCAAGGTTCTTGTCTCAGAGTTAAAGAGTTAAGAGAGGCTTGTAACCACAAAAATTAGCTTCCTTGACTGTGGTGGCCCTTTTGACTTTGGAGAGGCAAATAACATTAAAAAAGCATATATATATATATATATATATATACACATATATATATGTTAAAAGTAGTTTGTGTAATAATTGTTATGGTTCTTCATATAGAAAGAGCAGTTAATTTTATTGGTTGTTATAAAAATATAGAGCTGTTGATTTTGCTGACAGTAATAAAAAAGAAAGAGCTGATTCAGCAGTGATGAAGACCAAATGACAGTAATAAAAAGAGGTTAATATCACTATAAGAGTTAATTTACATCTCTAAATTAACTCTTATAGTGACAATAAATTTGCGAATCTGCAGTTAGTTAAGTTTAGCACTGTGTTTAACCTTAGGATTTTAAGCATTGATTATATAAATAATATATAAAACATCCTAATGATGATAATATTATTTTTGATTAGATTATTAATTTATACAATGATAGCATAATCATTATTTTATATAATAATGATTATTGTATATTGTATGTTATCATTATAAAGATTATGCTATATAGTTATGTTTCTATTATCATTATATAGAATATTCTATATAATGATGGTATAATCATTGTATAAATTAATAATCTAATCAAAGATAATATTATCATCATTAAGATGTTTTTTTATTTTTTATATTATCAACGCTTAAAATCCTAAGGTTAAAGACCGTGTTGTACTTAACTAACTGCAGATTATCAAATTTATATTACCATTGTATAGAATATTCTATATAATAGTTATCATAATGATTATTTATTACCATTGTATAGAATATTCTATATAATAGTTATCATAATGATTATTTATTACCATTGTATAGAATATTCTATATAATAGTTATCATAATGATTATTTATATTAATATCAGTCATATTTATATTAATATTAGTCATGTTTTTAGTAGATTTTTTTGAAAAATTAGCAGTTTTATTTGTTTCAGATTATTCACTCAGTATGCTTCGATGTCTTGTATTAAAAAAGTTAGGAGAAGTTGGTGATCCTGGAGTAATAAAAAAATCTATGGAAATGTTTGCTTCTCATGTTAATGGTATTCAGAATATTCCAGCTGATTTGCGTGTTGCTGTTTACAGGTTTTTTTTTTCTAATGATATATCATTGTCTCACAAAATTTCACAATAACTTGCATTATCATGTAGCCAGAGCTTGAAATAACAAACTTTTGTTTATTTCAGAGAATTTGTAGCAGAAATAGTTTAGTTTGTCAGACAATGACTGATAAAAACTAAACAAAAAAATATTTTATTTATTTCATAATTATTTTAAAATAATTTTTTGTGGTTTATTATTAAGACAATATGTGCAACAATAATTTGTCTATATAATAATGGTTATATTATTGTTGCATAGAATATTCTATATAATGATGATTATATTATCATTATATGGAATATTCCTGAAATAACTAATCTTTTCATTTCGGACAGTTTGTTCTAGAAATACTTTAGTTTGTCAGGTGTGACTGATAAAAACCAAACAAAAAAATTTACTTATTTCATTATTATTTTAGAATAGTTCTTTACAATATATTATTAAGACAATATGTGTGACAAAAATTAGTTGGAATTACAATATTTGAGAGGTTAATAAATTAAAGATTTAAATTTTTTTTTCAATCTAATTCAAGTCTTTCCACCATAATTCAATTGTAAGAAGAATATTCAAGTATAGTCTTATCATTACAGCTTTTTATAAAAATTTTTAAAAAAAGTTTAAAAACTAATTTTATAAACTATATTGAATTGTAAATATATTGTAAATATAAATATATATATAATACTTTGAAACACTTAAATTAATTGTATTGTAAAATCACACAGTACACAAAAATGTTTCCAATTTAAGGAAAAAAATTAATTATCGTTTCTCTATAAAAAGAGAAACGATAATTAATTTTTGTTTTTAATATATGAAGCTTCAGTTATTATTTTTACTAAGCATTACTATTTTTACTTATTTACTGTTTTTATTAAAATTTAGTACAGTTATGAGTGTAGCAGATGAAAACTCTTTTCAACAAATGATAACTCTGTATCAAAACACTGAACATGTTGAGGAAAGAGATAGAATTCTTAGATCTATTGGGAATTCAACAAATCCTAATTTAATTTCAAAAGTATTGGAATTTGGTCTTTCTGTAAGGTCATCTTATTTGTTTTGTTCTATAAAAAAAGTTGACATAAAATAAATAGGTTAAAGAAATGTTTCTTTAACTTTTTTATTTTCTTATGTGAATTTGAATAAATTCACATAAGAAATTTTATGATGTTTAGGATGAAGTTCAATCACAGAGTACCAAATTAGTTTTACTTGGCTGCACAGCGAGGTGAGAATTTTAATATTTTTTTGTATAAATTTTTTACTAAATTTTTTTAAAAGTTTTGTGTCATATTAAGTATGAGTTTGTCATATTGCTTAAAAACTTGAAAAACATCATCCTATTAAACATCAATGTTTCATTAAGTAGCATATTTATATTAATTAGAAGATGGGTTGAGGTCTTAATCAGGATGAGGATGGTAATGTGATGTAGTTTTTGTGTTATTATTCTCATCATGGTTTGGTATTTGTAAGTTTGGTCACCATTTTTTAGTAAACTTAACTTACGTCACCATTATATTAATTAATATTATTCAATGTTATCTTTTAAACATATTTTTATATTTTAACATTATTTTAATAGTTTTCTTTGTAGAGGTTAACTATGCTGTTCTTAACACATATGTGAATTACTTAGAATATTAAAATCAAAATGATGTTTTTATTTGTGTGTGTGCGTATGTGTGTGTGATGATATACTAAAATGGCTATCTGCAGCAGCTATTTTGATTTAATGATATTTAATAACTTTTAATATGGCAAAAAAAAATGTATTTTGATTTGTTGTATTGCTACATATTTTTATGATAATGTTGTTAAGGCCATGTTTAAGCAAGATCCTTTTCTGATAACATCAGAGATAACAGAAAGGTTTAAGTCAGGTCAGCAAACCATATCTGACTATATCTGGAAGATAGGATTGGTGTGGATATATTCAAGATGGGCGCCACACAAATTAAGTCAGAAGAGTTTAGATGGTCAAGTTGTCATATGCACGTCTCTGCGTGCTCAGAACAAAAAAACGCTTTTTGAACCAAATGATAACTGGGGATGAAAAATGGTTTACCCATGACAACATTTTAAGGATATGGACATATTGTGAACGCTGAAGACCTACCCTTTCCACCTCTAAACCAAATTTGACTCTGAATAAGAGAATGTTCTGTATATGGTGAGACAATCTGTATATGGTTGAGTACAATTTATACATAATAAGCTTTTAAAACCAAATGAAAATCTCAATTTGGAGAAGTATTGTCAGCAACTAGATAATTTAAAGATGGCAGTCTAAAAACGCTTTAACTATGTTTTAAATTGTATATTTATCCAAGTATTCTTAAATACTCATTAAAACACTTAATAAAATTTGTATTTAAAAAGCTTGAAGTTTGAAAAGTATGAAGTTCCAAAGCTTTTTTGCAAAAAGATAACCTCTTTTTAGTCATTCTTGTAATCCACTGACTTCGCACCTAGGAAACTTTGATAACTGATCCATATTTTTTAGACATTTTCATAATGTATTGGCTAAGCAGCTTTGAATCTTGTATAAATAGATTTTGATGGACTTATACTTTCTGTTCTAGTGATTGCATTTATTGCATGTAAAATGTGTTGTTCTTAAGAATGTTTTCTTCAAAGAAGTCTTAGTTGATCTAAAAGTTCTTCTAAAAGACTTATGCAACCATTATTACAACCAGTGTTACATGTTATTATGTCAGAACAAATCCAATTATAAAACTTTCAATTTCAAACTTTTTTATAACATTAAAACATGCCAATGCTTTATCATATCCTTTCCCTGGTTGACATTCAGTTATGCCTAGCAGCTCATCATGTTGCTTTCCATTTGTATTTAAATGTCTGTCTGGACTTGTAACAAAAATAGCTAGACGTTCATTTACTTCAGAAATATCTTCATTTATAGCCAAAACTTTTTTTGTATTAATGTGCAAATTTATACTAATATATTTACATTTTTCTCTTTTCTTTTATATTAATATATTTACATTTTTCTCATTTTTTCCCTAATTATTTCTGATTCACTTACATATTAATCTTTTCATATTTTTTCTACTTTTGTCTTTGAAGTTTTACTTTATTAAGGTTGATATTTCCACATCTTAAAAATAATGCTAATAAACCTGTTTGTATTCAAACAGAAATTTTAAAACGGCTAAAAATGTTGAAGTTTTTTTAATGAGTTCATGAACATCCACTCTCACCGTCACTTTATTTTATGTTTTTTAATAAGTTCATGAATATCCACTCTCACCGTCACTTTATTTTATGTTTTTTAATGAGTTCATGAACATCCACTCTCACCGTCACTTTAGTTTATGTTTTTTAATAAGTTCATGAATATCCACTCTCACCGTCACTTTATTTTATGTTTTTTAATGAGTTCATGAACATCCACTCTCACCGTCACTTTAGTTTATGTTTTTTAATAAGTTCATGAATATCCACTGTCACCGATTCACTTTATTTTTTTTCTTTCATTGTCTTTATAGTTATTATATTGAAATTCTTCATCAAAATTTTTTCTGATAAAAATATTGGAATAAACTTTTTGATATTTTTTGTCTATTTCATCAATTATCTTAAACTACAAGTTCTTGTAGTTTTTTCGTCTTCATAAAACAAAATATCATATTCCTTTGCATCTTTTGATTGAATTCTATCTTTTTTCATTTCATAAAGTTTTGGGCGACCTAAGTCAAACAGTTCCTTTTCTAAGGCTGAAAATTTTTTTTTTATGCAGTTTTTGTGTTTTTGTTTTTTTCAATATGATACCAGTTTATTGTGATTATATATTAAATTGGAAACATTTTCCCTAAAATTTTTATTTGTCATTTAACTAAATTTTATGTCAATATGTTATAATTTGATATATATTGAAGCCATGGTTTTCTTACAGCAGAAACAGCACATTTGGGCTGACACCCAAATTTTTTATCATTACATAGCAGCTTGTGATTTATATCTAGGTGGCAAGAAATAATTTTGGTGTTTTTTTTTTTATTATTATTTTTATTGAAGTTTAATAATGCCTTTTTGCCTTTTGTAGGCAAAGCTCTGCAATCAATTTCATGTGTTTGTCTTTATAATAATATTTCAGTATTTAAACATGTTGATATTGCCATTTTAAATTTTAAAAGTTTTAAATGCAATACATTTTCATTAAATTTATTATTGCGCGCTGTGGCTATAACTCCGCATAAATCTGATGATGCAAACTTTTTAAAAAGTATTTTCCTTAAAATGTCATAAATATAAAATATTCAAACCCAAAGGGAGGTCAGGGAATTTAAAATTTTTTACCAATTTTTTTCCAGTCTTGTATAACTATGTTGAGTGGGAAAATAAGGTAGCAAAGTTGTAGTTTTTCCAACCCCTAAAAATGGACCTGCCTATCTGGCCTAGCACCTTCCGACTATCACTTGTTTTTATCTTAACAAATATTTATGACAGGCAAAAATTCAAAAATGTAGAAATTTTGAATTTTTTACTTTTATATCAAAAGATGAAACATATAGAGTATATAAGAGTAATTAAATAATTTAATAAATTTAGTTGGCAGTGAGAAAAAATTGAAATTTATTTTTTTCCAAAAACAAACAGAACTTTTGGGTAGACATTTTGTGATATTTTGTTAGATATTTTGTGCCAATATTATGCCAATATTATAATATATATTATGTTTGTTTGACAAGATTAAGTAAAAAATAACTACATAATGTTTACTATTAAAAATTTAATGCGCTAGCAATCATTGTGTTTATGTTATCAAATACATGTTTTTTGTTAAAAAATATTTTATTCTTATTATGCATAAAAATGTGTACTGATGCAGGAACTTTTTTAATTATTGACCGGATTAAGTTAGGTGTTGTTTAAAGTTGGGTGTTATTTTAAGTTAGTGGTTATTTTTTAGGTTTTCCTTTATTTTTATTCCTTATTTGGAAAGGGTGATTGAATTTTTCAGTTTTTTATTTTTCAACAACTGTTAGTGGTTAGCCTATTGTTTCTTCCATTTTCTTCTGACAGGTCAATATATACTTTTTCTGGAGTGCTAAGGGGTGACACATTTTAAATAACAATTAAGGTTCTGCATCTTCCTTTCATTGAGCAGTTTTGTTTGTTTATGTGATTGTGTGGTGGGTGTTCATCTGAATTTTCAGATGTGATTTTTTTGTTGTGGCTTTATATTATTTTGTCAATATTTTGGGTGCAACTATAACTTGCTTTAATTGTATTTCGATTAAATAACTTATTTAGGGGGTGCAACATTGGAAAATGTTTGTCAATTAAGTTTAGGAAGTAAATGTGTTTGGTAGAAATGCTTTTGCTGTAGGCGAGGGATTGAATCATATAATGTATTTTTTTTTCTTTTAGATTTGACTTCTTTTTTGGTTTGTAATTTAAATTAAAATCGGTGAAACCATTTCTTAGTATGTCTTTGTATTCTGCAAATAGATATGTGTTTTCACTTGAAAAAAATTATGACAATCTATCTCTAATGGATATTAGGATTTGTTTAAGTATTTGAAAAGGGTATTTGGAATCAATGTGGATGTAACATAGCTTTTCATTTGAATTTTTAAAAGGTTGGTACAGATTTTTTTCTAAATTGAAGGTTTTCTAGGTGAACCATGAAGTTGATAGCAAGTAGGCTTGTTTGTATTTATTATTTTAAAACCAATCATTTTAAAAACTTCAATAATGTTTTTTTTGTAACCTATTCAATTTTCAAGCAAGTTTTAGCCATGCAAACATGTACAGCTCTGATATCATTCATTTAGCGCTTTGGCTGAGGAAATACATAAAACAAAAAAAAATTTAGTAAAAAAAATACAACAGCATTTTTCATTTTTGAGCATTTGCTTAAATAAACAAGTTTATTAAAGTTTTTGTCTTGTATTTGGTCAAATATACAATATACATACAGTATAAAAATATATAAGTATTTTATAGTATTTTATATTAGTAATATATATATATATATTATACAGTATATAAATAATTTTTGAATTTGTTACTGACTTAACACTCTAACTTAGAAAGACATATTTGCTTAAAAAATGTTACTCAAGTTTCATATTAGTTTCCAATAATATTTATTAATAATATTGGCAAGTAATCCAGTAAACTATAGGGTGTAGCCTGTGTGTTTAACTAAATAAACAGTAACTAAGGGCGTAGCCTGTGGGTTCCATAATGAAAATGCTCTAAATTATAACTTCAAATAGTTTTTTTTTTTTTAATTGGAAATGAAAACCTTAATCAAAAAAATTTAATTAATGATTGTTATAACTTTAATTTTGAAATCAAAACTTGTTGACATTTGTTTTGCTCCTTTATCTGTTTGTTTTATTTCCAAATCTACTGAATGACTGATCCTGTACCTAATAAAGAGGTTGCTCCTTTATCTGCTTGCTTAATTTCAAAAAAAGACTTAAAGATCAAAAGCCATGAAAAACATTGACCAGATTAATTACACTAAACAACATAACAGAAAAATACAGTTATATTTTCTTAATCTCTCTTACAGTTTTATAGTATGTAGATTTTTCTTTTAAATAGATGTTCAGTTATATGTTTTAACCAATTTTGTTTTACTTGATTACTTAACTTGATTACTTTACTTGATTACTTGATTACTTAAAATCTCAATTTTATATTCCAAAATTTGAATGCTTAGTGCAACCATACAATATTTCAAGTTTATGACACATTAAGCGAATAATGTGAAAGCTATATCATGTAACAACACACAAATATTATGTGGTGATTGATGGTACTCTAGTAAATATGTGGTTTATTAGTAAAAAGTAAAACATCCCATAAACCTCTTTAAATGGTATAGGGTGAGATCCTGATAGAGCATTTTTTAATCTTTTTATTCGTTTACCTTGAAGTCAATTGATACATTATAGGACAAGAATAACACCTATATGGAGTCATTTAATTTCTTATCTCTATTTTTATTCCCTATTTTTCTTATTTTTATTCCCTATTTTTCTTATTTTTTAGTTTCTCATCATTGAGTAAATTTTTAAATTTCTCCCTATGAGTTATTGAATAAATTACGTAAAGAGCTTTGTTTTGCTCAGAATTTTTATTACTTCTCTACTAAAAAAAAAAAATTTTTTAATTCTGTGGTAACGTAAATTATTGTTATTTAAAGCCAATCAATAGCAGCATTTTTAGTTTTGTTACTGATGTAATGCTGCTTAAAGTTGCATTACATCAGTAATGATGTAATGTAACTTTGAGTTTAAAATTTAAAAAAACAAATTTTCTTTTGTATAAATAAAAATATTAATTAGTTTGTTTTGAATAGTTCAAATTTACATTTTTATAAAAAAAAAATTAGAATTGAATTATTATATGGCTTTTTTTTCTTATTTTTGCTTATTATGTATTAATTTATCTCTTTAAAAATTTGTATTATATTTTTGCATTAGGTAACGACTGTTGTCATATAATTATATGTTTGTATTTGGTGATCACTTTTGTCATATAAAAGTACATCTACCTGGTCATTTTTCTTACATCCAAAAAAAACTTTTCAAAAATTGCAATAAAAAATATTTAAATTTGAAATCATTAAATGTACTTTATTTATTTTGGAAAATGAGAATTCATCTTATTTTGACAGTGTGAAGATTTGTTAACAGTAATAACACTGATTTGTTAACAGTAATAACTTATGGATTTTTATTGTGCATTAGATAGATGCAAAGAAGCTAAGGCTAATGCTCTCGACATTTCTAAATCCTTTGATAAACTTTTGCATGCTGGTCTTCTCCTTAAGCTCTTTTCTTATGGTGCATCAGGTAACATCTAAGATTATTGAGTCTTTCCTTTCCAATCATACTATAAAAGTTGTCTTCGATGGATAGCACTCTTCTTCATTTCCTCTAACTTTAGATTTAAACTTGAGGGCTCCTCAAGTTTAAATCTTTGGCCCTATACTTTTTTTAATTTGCATTAACGATCTTCCAGATAGTCTCACATCTAAGGTGGCATTGTTCGTTGATGATACTACCATTTATTCTTGTTATGATAAGAAGCCAACACTCTCTGATTGCTTGGAGAGGGCATTTGAGCTTAAAAAGGATCTCACTTCTGCTACAGCATGGGGCTTTCAGTGGCCCATGCTGTAGCAGAAGTGACCTTTAGTTTAGATAAACTTAATAATAAGATCAACTTTTTTCTGCTAATCGTTATCGCAACAATCTAGATCTTTCTATATTTATGAACAATAATGTACTCGATGAGTCGTCTATCTTCGTCTTCTAGAATTAACTCTAACTTTCAATATTTTTTGGAAACCATATATCGAATCTATTGCGAAATTAGCATATATATATTACATTTGTTTTAAGTTGTTATAAAAACTGTGAGAAATTTTAAGTCAAAGTAATAATATTTAGGGGGTTGCGCCGGCCAATTAAAAATTTAAATATCATAAAAATTTGAGTAAAATCATGTTTTTATGAGTATGTTTTTGCACAATTACTAATAGGCCAACATGTTTGTAAACTAACCCATATTGTTTGTTATATATTGCTTAGTCTGAGCCATTGGGATGACAAGATCCAATTAAGATCAATCCCTTAGGCCCTTACATTAAAAATAAGAACCATTTTAAAATTTTGAATAAAATCATGTTTTATGAGTTTGAATTTTTCTGCTGTTACATGCTGCTTAATACTTCTGATTAAAAATGGATACAAAAAGTACAACAGATATTTAGCTGATAGGTCAGCAAATAAATAAATTGAATCCAACTTGTCTATCATAAATAAGAGAAGTAATCTATTTATTGATGCATTATAAAAATGTCTGCAAATAAATTGACAGATAAGCATTAACTTCTTCTGTTAATGATGTATTAGAGGTGTGGAAGAAAACAGGAATACCAACCTTCCTGAAATGCAATGTCGTTAAGAAGTTAAATAAACTGTATATTAAATGGAAATTGCTAAAGAAAAGCAAATGAAATAAATCAAAGTACTCCTTAGAAAAAGAGAATACATGAAAAGAAAAAACTGGATACACTTTTTGTTATAGTGCATACAAATGTAAATGAGTTAAAAACTATTGAGGAAGATAGAGATTTTCTATAGTTACAAAGGAAAGGTTGAAAGGGGAATTGAATGAAGTTCGAATTAAAATTAGCAAAGATACAACTATATATCTATATATATATATACATATATATATATATATATATATATATATATATATATATATATATATATATATATATATATATATATATATATATATATATATATATATATATATATATATATGAGCTTTGAGTAAAACAACAAAGTTTATTCTATTCGAAGGTATACCTTTATTATTTTGTTTTACTTAAAAAAATTCTGCCCAAACAATTTTTATCTTTTTTTTTAAATTATGAACACGACCTTGTTCTTGTTTAGAAGTTCAAGAGTTAAGAGGGGGGTTGTAATCACAATAAAGTAGTCTCCTCAAGTGTAGTGTATATATATATATATATATATATATATATATATATATATATATATATATATATATATATATATATATATATATATATATATATATATATATATATATATAAATATATATGAAGACCTCAGTGGAAAAACCGGCGTTGTCACATTTAAAAAGTATTGAGAAAGTATTTGTTGATCATTAATAAATGTCTTTATTTAAAGCAAAGAAAAAAAAATTTTTGTATAAAAAATTACAAAATGTTTTGTTTTTGAATAAATTTTAAATAAAATAATTATAATATAAATTTTTTTAAATTGCTTAGTTTCATTTGCTTTAAATAAAGACTTTTATTAATGATCAATAAATACTTTCTCAATACTTTTTAAATGTGACAACGCCGGTTTTTCCACTGAGGTCTTCATATATATATATATATATATATATATATATATATATATATATATATATATATATATATATATATATATATATATATATATATATATATATATATATATATATATATATATATATATATATATATATATATATATATATATACACTACACTTGAGGAGACTACTTTATTGTGATTACAACCCCCCTCTTAACTCTTGAACTTCTAAACAAGAACAAGGTCGTGTTCATAATTTAAAAAAAAAGATAAAAATTGTTTGGGCAGAATTTTTTTAAGTAAAACAAAATAATAAAGGTATACCTTCGAATAGAATAAACTTTGTTGTTTTACTCAAAGCTCACCATCTCCATGTTAGCCAGTCTCTCAAAGTCTTCAAAATATATGCCGCAATCTACAGACTTTATAATTTATTCAAGCGCGCTTAATTCCCAAGAGTTTTAGTAAATGACATCATTGTCAAATTTTTTATCTTTTGAATCAATAGTATTTGTTTTTGTTTTATTTGGTTTTTAAAATAAGTGTTTGTTATCAATCGTATAACTTTCCTATAAATTTTATAGGAAGCTAAACAAAAGAATGTTTTTTTATAGAGCGTGAGAACCAAATAAAATTAAGATTTTTATGTTAAAATATAACAAGTATAATAAATATTCTCTTAAATATAAAAAATATTCAAAAAAGATAAATATTCAAAAAAAGATATTCAAAAAAGTTGATCACCTTATTATATATTCTGAATCTTTTTATGTAAACAATTTGAGCTTTTTTTCTAGTTTATCTAAGCCGTTTATCACTATGACGTTTTTGTTCTCCTATCAAAATGTCATTTTACTAATTCTTCATTTTTTAATTAATAAAGAATTTTGGTAAATGACATCATTTATTAGAGACATTAGCTGAATTCTTAAATTTTTAATTAGAAAATATTTATAGATTTTACACTTAAAAAATTTACAGACAGCTTTTTATCAATTAAAGCAATAATTAATGTTTTATGGCAATAATTCAAGACAGATGGCAATTAAAATTGTCAATGAGTTGCAGCGCATATTAAAAAACACATTATATTTAATATTTCCCAATTTATGTTGTATTTGGCAAGTATTTTACTTTAAAATCTCTTAAAAATACAAATCAAAAAACTACCAAATTTGACAATAAAAAGTTTTTTATTAAATGATTTCAATTTTAAAATTTACTCAATAATGCTACTCTTTTTTGCAATCTTGATCAATTATTGTTCAATTTTAAAAATAAAATAAGCAATATATGTTTTACAGAATAAATTTCATTAAATATGTTATAGCGTGATTAAATAAGAATTTCGAAAATACTTGTACCCGATGAAAAGTTTAGCAAATAAATGCTGTTAGTTAAAACTTTCATAAGGTTAACTCTTTCCCTACCAGTCGTTTTAACAAAAATCTTTATGCTGCGGCTGCACATTTTTTTGAATAAAGTTTAGGTAGCATAACATTGACAACTAATTTGAATAGTAATTCTTTTTAAAAGCATAAAAAACTATATATCAATAGAAAACTAAACAAATGAACTTTTTAATTAAATAAGTTGTTAACTTGCATTGTTGAACAATAAGAAATGCAAAGTGCTTAAAACCATTGTTTTTATAAATAGTAATTAAAAGTTAAATGTTACAGTGTTAATGCTGCTTTATTTTAGAACTATATTTAAAGAAGTTTTTTTTAATCAAGGATTACTCAAGATTTTTTAACTTTGTAAAGTGATAACATTTTATAATAACACAATTTGGCTCTTATTTGTTCTTGATTATGTAGAGAATTAATTAAACTTTAAGAACAAACAAATTATTTGTGTAGAGTGAAAATCTATGGACAAAACAAGATAAATTGTGAAAGCTGCTACCAGCGGCTTGAGATCAAATTTTGAAAAAATCAAAAGCCACTCTCAGCGACTTACGGTAGTGTTAAATAATACAAAATAATTTTAAACAGAATCTTAATAAGAATAATAATCATTTAATAAAAATAAATATAACACACAAAAATAATTTATAGCAATAGACAAGCTTAAAATATCTAAAATATTTTATTCATATTTTAAAATATCTGAAATATTTTATTTTATTTTTCTATTTTACTTTCTTAATAATGCGAACTTTGCAAAATTTAGAAAGTAAAATAGCTAAAGAAATTCTACAGTAATTTATGATGAAAAAAAAAATTCTATATAATAAGTAACTAAACAAACTTTTTAGTTATCTATAATAATTAAAAAAAAAAAAATTCTACAATTTAATTAAAAAAAAAAGAATTTCCAGATTTCTTATTGAAATTCTACAATGACATCATTAACAAAACTCTTTGGAATTAAATGCGCTTGAATAAATTATAAAGTCTGTAGATTGCTGCGTATATTTTGAAGACTTCAAGAGACTGGCTAACATGGAGATAATGAGCTTGGAGTAAAACAACAAAGTTTGTTTTTCTTGGTATGACTTTATTATTTTGTTTTACTTAAATATATATATATATATATATATATATATATATATATATATATATATATATATATATATATATATATATATATATATATATATATATATATATATATATATATATATATATATATATATATATATATATATATATATATATATATATATATATATATATATATATATATATATATATATATATATATTGTTAATCCACCTCCTCAAGGTCAAGAAGGCCACTACAGACGAGGAGGCTACTTATTTGTGGTATAACCCTCTCTCAACTCTATAACTCTGAAACACGAAACTTGACAAACAAGCGGCTGCGCAGAGAAATGAGTTGATATACATATATGTATATATATTAGAGATGGGAATCGAACCCTTTTTTTAAAGTTCGGGTCCGGTTCGGTTTGGTTATATCTAATGTTCGAGTTCGGTTCAGTTCGGTCTTAAGCACAGTTCGGGTTCGGTTCGGTATCAACACAACTGTTTTTTTATTAGTTACAAAGCTGTACATCCACAATGATAAAACACAAATAAATTAAAGTAATATTAAGTAGTTAAAGCATTGCAAATAACTTGAATAATAATAATTTGCAATGCTTTTATACGTATATGTATTTGAGAAATATCAGCATTTCCAATGTTTCTGGGTTTAGGCGAGCCCTGCGCTCACTCATCGTCACCCCACACACTGAAAACACTCTTTCACTGGCAGTACTTGTAGCAGGAATAGCCAACAACTTTCTACCAATCAATGCCATCGTCGGAAGCTTATGTTCACGGTCATTGTCTTTCCAGAATTGCAATGCATCACACGCTGTCACGGGCAGTGCCAAGTATTTGTCAAGTTCATGTCTTGTGTCATTACTGTCAGCGTTAGACAATGGAGTGGCAACTGTTTTTAAGTCTGCCAGCAAATCATACGATTCAAGATCAGCTTTATTCTTCTTTGCAGGAGGCAGCTGATCTGAATGACTGCATTCACTAAAGCTGTCTATATCTGTATTGCCTGAGTCCTTTCGTATCACCTGATTTGGTGAAGAAGAAATAATTTTGTCCACCATACTACGCATTTCTGAATAAACAAAATTGCGATCGTCTGTGTTGACAAAAGACAAGTATTTGTAAGAAGGAACAATAAGTGTTGATAGCTTGCGCAAAGGATGAATAACATACTTTTCATTCAAACTGGACAGAAAAACTGCCTTCAAATCACGCATACTGTCGCTGTCTGAACCATTGATCTTACAGACTGATCGAAGATAAAAAAGCATTGGCCATACATCAGGGGACGTCGGCACATTGTCATGTGACAATTGTACAGTAGCCTTGTAGAGATGCAAAAATTCTACGACGTCATGCAACAATTTTTCATTAACGTTGTTCAGTTGCTCAAGTTTGTCAAACTGCTTTGAATCAGCAAGAATTGACTTGACATGATCTAACTGGCATGACAGTGATTGCAAAAGAAAAAATTGACTGTTCCAACGAGTCGCAACATCCTGTTTGAGAGTGTGATTTAGTTCCTGGTTTTTCCCACTATGTTTAAAGTAGCCCACCATTTCCTTTGAAGCCTTGATCATTTCATGAACTAAATTAGCACCAGGGGATTTCAAAGCTTTTTCAACAGCTAAATTAAGATTATGACCTGCACAACTAAGTCTAACATCGTTGCGATAAGCCGACTTCATATTACTCCCATTATCAGTCACAAATACCAAATTGTCACTTTTTATAGTCTGAGGGAAAAGTTTTTTAAGTATTTCAGTTGTCTTTGCTTTTACGGCAATGCCAGTCTTAGACTCACTAAACTCAAACAATCCATCACACTTACTTAAATGGCAATAACTGCTGTTAATGTAATATACTTTAAAAGCCTGATAAAGTTATTTTAAAATATCATCGGTCCAGTGATCATTTGTTATTGCAACATGAGTAACCCCAGCAAGTTCATCTTTCAGCTTTCGAACACATTCGTTGTAGAACTTTGGTAGTAGTGTCTTAGACAGCGTTGTTCGATCACACATAATATCCTCAAGTTTCACTGATCCATACTTCGATCCAATATCAATCATTGTTTGAGCAAAGTGACGGAACCCATCATCCTGAACACACGAGAATGGCTGAATGTCTTTTGCAATCATGTAAAGGGCTGCACGTTTAGCATATTCACAAATGTGTTTAGGAACCTGTAAAGTATAAAGCAATAAACAATAGACATTAAACACATAGCAATACATAATGGCCTTTTTTTTTTGTACTACAAAAAACATTGTATTTCTAAATTATTACTAACAACTTGTAACAAATATATTTTGCTATCAATGGTAGCAAGTGAAAAGTTAAAAGAGTAAATAGGAAAAAGCAAGATCTGCAAACTATATTTATTGACCTCTGTCTTTTTAGGTAAAAAGCTTGTCATTTTTAATTGTCCAGGTTCTGAACTGATCTTATTGATGTGTGATGTATTATGTCTTTGTAAAGTTGTAGTATGACCAATTGGCACTGACAACCATAATCCACACTGCTTACAAACGGCAAACTCCTTGACAACCTGTTGATCATAACATGATTACTCACACTTATACAAAAATCAAATAAAGTGTATTATAACTAAGGTCAATTGACTCTATTTAGCATTTGATATTCAATTAATTATCAAACCTGAATGCTGCTCAGTTTGGCATAGTGTGCAATATGCAATGCCTGAGAGATGCAGGTGATTATTGATTTATTGAAATATTTATAAAACTAAATAATTTTATATGCAGTAAGTATAGCTACAAACCTCATCCCCAACTTCAACGCAACGGAAGGGTGTCCAGCATTCACTCTTTGTCCATGATGCAGGTACTAAGCAAGCCGCTCCGTCTGTTATCAATTTCTCCAACACTTTTTTAGTCCATTTACGAGTTAATTTACTGTTAC
The DNA here is from genome assembly GCF_038396675.1 of Hydra vulgaris. Classification (NCBI taxonomy): domain Eukaryota; kingdom Metazoa; phylum Cnidaria; class Hydrozoa; order Anthoathecata; family Hydridae; genus Hydra; species Hydra vulgaris. Next base: position 33,450,082 of record NC_088925.1, on the reverse strand, counting down.
TCATTATTACTACAATATTATGTAATTATTGCAATCATTAATTACTAAGATATGAATAAAAACTCAGAACATTAACAACACCTCAATATTGCAAATGTTTAGAAACAACATTTCCATTTTGGTTGGTAATGTTATGATTTGTAGACTTATCGCGAGGTTAGAATTATTTTGTTCTATTTCCCATTTTAAATGTTGGGAGAAAATTTTTCATTTTTTTCTAAAAGTAAAAATTACTTAAAATTTTAGCTAGTTTTTAAAGAAATAATAACTTATGCTTTAAATAATTTTGATTTAAGCAAATTATTTAGAAGAAATTTAAAAATTAAAATATATTTTAAAAGTAATTATTAATTACCAAAATTACTAACTCATTTTCTTCCAACACTAAATATGAGAGATAGAACAAAATAATTCTAAACTCGTGGTATGTTATACATTAGGTAATGAATTATGTTATGTATGTTACACATTAGGTAATGTAGCATGTTATGTATTGTAGTGATGTGCGAATTGCAAAATTTTCACTTTTTCAAGCCTCTATTTAGCTTGGTTAGGGCAAGAACAGTTGGTTTGATTCGGTTCGTTCACAACAGTTTTAAAGTTCGGGTTCGGTTCGGTTTAGTAACAACTAAAGTTCGGTTCGGTTCTGTCGTAGATAAGGTTCTAGTTCGGTTCGTTTGGTTCGGGTTCGGTTCGTTTCCCATCTCTAATATATATATGTATAGAGAGAAGAGAGAGAGAGAGAGTATGAGAGGAAAAGAAAAACTGTACATTGAATTTAAATCTTTTTTATTAGTTTAATTGGACGATGTTCAACCTGGAATGTAGTAAAAAGAAATTGGCAAGAGTTTCAAAGGAGGTACGGTGGTATCATGCTATCGTCTATAGTTAAGGTAATTTTTTGCTAAAGTTTAACATCCATGATGTAGTTTAGACCCATAATGCTATTTTCTTATTCAAGTATAACAGGGCTCAAACTAACGCAAGAAAATGTAGTAAAAAGTAAAAATGCAAATATTGTAATATTTAAACCACTTTAATTAGCTGTAGAAAACTATTTAATACGTTTATGCTGACCATAAAACACATGTTATTCTTAAAGAGTTATTGTAAAAAGCTATAAAGCAATAATAAAACAAACAGAAGTTTGGATAATATAGAACTTGTGTAAATATAAAATAACCTTGTGACACTGTTCGTGTTGTTGTTTTATAAAATATTTTATAACATTAATAACATAAAACAAGTTTAAAATAAAACGAATTCAATAAATAGAAATGTTTAAAAAAAAGTTTGCAAAAATTTTCTTGAGCAGCAGTAAAATAATTTTTTTTGTTTAAATTTTTTATAATTTTTGGTTTAAGATTTGCAATAATCACTGGTTTAATTTTTTATAATTTAATTTTTGGTTTAAGGTTTGCAATAGAATGTTTCTACTTTAAAAACTATTTTCAAGAAACAAAAAACAATTTACTATTAAAAATGTTTACTATTTAAATAAAATTTTCTTCCTCACTTGCACTATGTTCTAAATCTGATATTGTTACTGTAGTTAGATATATGTTTAACTTTCAGGAATGACCCTCGCTATGCCACTGGGTATTATGGACGCCGCTGCAATTAAATGTATAATTATTGAACGTTAAAATTTTTTTTTAGTTTCAAGTTTTTATTGTGAAGACGTTTGAATAAGAGAATTTTAGAAGACTTTTTTTTAGAAAAATTCTTTTGTTCAAATAGATTAATTATAAAAAAATTCCTAAAAACAACTTGCGTAATTATAGAAAATGTTTAATCTTGATAACACTTTAAATAAAATTTAAATATAAAAATGGTATCTCGTTTTTCATATTCTATTCAACTCTTATTCTATTCTTAAAATTCTATTCTTGTTAAAATAATTTTTGTTTAGAAACTTATATTATGTGAACAACAACGAATGTGAATAACAACATAAGATATAAATATAACAACATAAGATATAAATATAACAACATAAGATATAAATATAACAACATAAGATATAAATAGAAACATTTGTATGGCTAACTTCTCTGCGTCTTGGAGTATGTTGAGTAAATTAATATAGTTAATAAGTTAATATTTAAGTAACTGTAAGTAACTGTAGTAACTTAAGTGGTTGCTTAGTTTATAAGTAAATTTATTGTGATGTACTTTATCCATTCAGTATATCAAAGTAAATATAACTTTAAAAAGTTTAGGGTCATTAAAGCGAAAAATGTTAAAGCAAAAAATATCTGCTTTCTATTAGAGTTGCTTAAGTATTAAAATTTTTTTTAATAAAAACAAATTTAATATATATTTTAATATACTTAAAGTAGTAAAATTAATAGTATAAAATTGTTGATAAAATAGTTATTTAAATTATTGTTAATAAGTTAATTTGGTGCAACATTTTAAAAACAAAGTTAAAAACCAGGCTGTTTTGTAATGCAAACAATTTCTATTATTCATAAACATAAAAATATTATCTGTTACTCTAAGACACACAACTTTCTAACACTTTTCAATATTATTTGTTTCACTGCAAGCATCAATTCAATTTTCTTTTTACATTCTTTTTGAGACTCATGTTATATGAAAATAATTTGAATTTTTATGTAAAACTGTTTAAAGTAGAGATGTCATGAATAGTGATTTTGCCAAATACCAAATATTCAGCTAGGCGCTCAGCCACCGAATATTCTGTGACAAATAATTTTCAAGGTTTCGACATTCTGCTTTATTAAAGTGGATATGTTAACTAGACTGTGTGCATTTTTGTTTCATTTGTGACTAGCCCGTGCCGTAGCACGCAATATTTCTTGGCTGTTGCATCAAATTGTTTTAGCTGTAGTTATTTCTAAAAGCTTTTTTATAATAATAATTTCATTTATAAACTCTTCAAAAAGATTACAAAAGTAACTAACTCAGATCTGAGGTAATTTAAGAAGATCTAGCACAAAGAACTCTAAACTTATTAAAAATGATATCTTTACTACAACCTGAACTTTAATGGGTTTAACTTATGGTTTAACTTTAATGGGAATGTCAACTATATGGTAGTCTTTTTTACTGATGCACATTTTTAAAAACTAATTTCGAGGGATTAGTTAAAACACAACAAGCAAAACAACAAAAAAGTTTAAAAGCTCTAAAAGGTTAAGTCAGTGAATTAGACTGTTTACTGAACAAAAAACTCTTACAAATTGTGGTCAGCAAGCACATAAAATTATTCTAATAAAACTTGCTAAAAAAAAATTTACAGTTTGGCAATGCTAGTGAATGCTAGTAAACATAGTGAATGGCTATTTTTGAAAGTATGCATAATTTAGTAGGAACTCGCAATCATTTGCTTTCATCAAATGATGAAAATATTTTTATTATAACCTACCACCTATATTACCATTTGATTTTAAGTAGCATATATGCCAATTATTAAAAAATATATAAAATAAAAAAATAATAGTTTATCTAATCCATCTTATGTGGGTTTTTTTCTGTAATAATCTGGAATTCGGTATTACAACAATTCGGTTTCGAATACTGAATTGTAAAAATGTAGCCGAATAAGCCGAATACAGAATGTGCCACCTAATTTTTGTGACATCTCTAGTTTAAAGCTTTTATTATTACTAGTAGTTTTTTATATATTTATTTGTTATATATTATTTTACTATTATTATTATTATATATTTACTAATAGTTTTTTATATATTTATTTATTATATATTGTTTTACTTTTATTATTTATATTTGAAAGATAACTGTAACTTACTTTTATGTTAATCTATTAAGGTAACGCTGGATAATATTGACAAGTGGATAACATTGACATGTGTTAAGTTAAATGGTTTTACCGGTTACCAGTTGACTATATGTTTAAATTTTTTTAACCTATGCTACAGCCATTGAATGAATAAATATAGCTGTTTTCATCTGCATAATAGTACATATAAATAACAATACAATATGATGGACATAGTTAAAACTTATTTATAATTTTAATTATTGCTAAAAAATTTTAGTTGAAAGATAAGTAAAGCCATACTATAACAATATTTTACATGTATTTTTATGATGTTATTTCTAAATGCTAAGCATTTAAGATGATTGTTCAGTAGTTGTTTTTTTTAAGCACACATTTTGGTTTTGGGGCAACATTTACAGGAATGTCAAAGTTACCCCAAGGGTCCGTCAAAGTTTATCAGTGGGTCTGTCAAAGTTTACCCATCATGTGTCGTTGTTGTCATCAGTACATTTTAAGTGTGAATAAGTAAATAATTGATTTTTTTGTAGAGTTTATGTTCACATGATATCATACCTTGCAATTACATAAAAAGAACAAGTTCAACATATGGATCGTATAATCGGGAATATAAATAGCCATTCATGATGTGAATAAAATTGTGTCAGCATCAGTAAAGTTGCATTTATGTACAATATAAACAGGAAAATGTTGATGAATCATTTAAAGGAAGTCCATTGCAAACGAGTTGGATGCCTGACTATTTTAACCAGAGAGAAAAAAAACATTGATCATGCATACAATCCAGAAACTTGGGGATTGGGGCTTCAGCATAGACCGTTGCAATGTTGTGAGTATTGTGCAAGATTACATAAACAGTATTGATAGAGCCAATACCTTTAAAGATGGAAAGCCTGGCATTGATTAGATGCATGGTTTTGAGGAGAGATGGAAAAACAAACTTAGCCGTCGGATTGGACCTCTACCTGCTAATTGTGCGTATGCATGCAATGTTAGCGTAGTTGATGAGTTTTTTGAGAAATTACCAGTTGTTATCAAGAAACTTCATATACAGAACAAGTCACAAAATATTTTCAATGTGGATAAAACAAGATTTCAATCCTACATAGGCAAGCAGAAAACTATCTGCCAATGCGGATTGAAGAATCCACATAAAACGGACCACATAAAAAGAATCAACAAAAACAATGTTTATGTATAATCGGGTGTAATCATTAGCTCAATTAATAATGGAAACTAAAACAAGATTACACTGATAATCATAACGTAATCACTAGCAGCTCAGTACCAGTGCAATCCACAAGTTCAGTTGAAAGACAGGAAATTCTGATGCAGTACTTTTGAAACATCTTCGACACACACAACCAGAGAAAAGTGACAAAAAAGGAAAAAGAATCGAGAGAACATTAGCTGAATGTCTAACATCTGACAAATCTCATGCACGATTAAATGAAATGAAATCAAGCAAGAAAAGCAAATCCTAAAAAATTAATTTAAAAAAAATTAATGCCAAGAAATAAAATGTCACTGAACAGATTCAAGAACCGACACTTGTTTCAGAAAGCAAAAATCCACAGATGATGATGTTGGATAATACTGGTGAGAACCATACATCAGAAGCTGGAAATAAACAAAATTCTCTCATTGTTTCAGAAGTTGAACCAAACATGAAAAAGAAATATTCTTTTTCATGTTTGGTTCAAAGAAATCAACCAAAAAAAAAAGCTCTCCGAGACTTTGTTGGAATAAGATATTGAGTCATTTGTGATGATGATAGTAACAACTCAGTATGCGAACCAGATGCATCGGAATCAGATAAGAATAAATTCAAGACAAGATAAGAATAAATTCAGATAAGAATATTCAGATAAGAATAAAACAATTCAGATAAGAATAAATTCAAGGTAGTTATGTTACTGTTGTCTATGAAAATGCATGGTATGCAACAATTTTTGAAAAGAAATTGGAATATGAAGTCTGTTTTAAATTTATGGAGATTAAAGGTGTCAATAAATCTATTTGGCCAGCAAATAGCCATCTTGATTGGGATCTTGAAGTCTCAACTGAGAACATTTTACAGGGTTCATGGCACTCAGGGAAAAACTGGAAAACCAGGGAAAAGTTTTTAAATTCTAAAAAATCAGGGAATACCTGGAAAATTCAGGGGACTTTTTTTGAAAATCTTTAAAATCAGGGAAAACTCAGGGAATGTTTTTTAGTTTTATATAAGATTATATAATAGATACAAATTGTTGTTTTTGAAAATATATTTTTTATATTTTTTTTCCTTTTTAAACTACTTTTTATTACGTAAAAACCTTCCTTTATCAGATTGCTATCAATTAATTAAGAAGAAGTATTTAACTCCTTAAAAAATTCTAATAAAAATATTAAGGGAACATGGATTCAGTTGCGAAAGTATTATATCCTTTAACATTAACAAGGAAAATTATATAATTTTCACCAATCGAACTCAGGGAAAAAGTACTTGAAATCAGGTGAAAATCAGGGAATACTCAGGGAAAACTCAGGGAAAATGGATTTCCAAAACTGTTATAAACCCTGTTTTATGTGTAGTGGATGAACCAGTTCTTGTTTCAAGGAGACATTATGGACTTTCAAAGCAAGACTATGCAGCAACTGTTGCTGCATTTGAAACGAAAAATTAAATCCTTTTCTAGCCTGCTTTAGTTTAAAGTCAGTTAATTTCTAGTCTAGCATAGGACGCTATTAAATTACTCATTAATTTGTTGTAGACCTATAAGCTCTACAACAAATTAAAGATTTTATAATTCTTAAATATTGTTAAGTTTAAACAATTTTTAATCATGAACTAACTTTTTTTATATGTTCAAGTGGACACTATAAGAATTGAAGCTAATAGATATCCTTCAAGTAATAATTTTTGTTTTTAAGGGTATTTTACAATTTTTTATATATTTGTCTACTGCTAATTTTTAGGTTAGTGTGTAGTTTTTGGTTAGTGTTAAGTTAATGTAGGTTGTTGCTAATATCTATTAAAAACATGTATGCTTTATGGGGTTATATTATAACCCCCTATATAGGCTAACATTGACAGTAATGTCAATGTTACCCTGAACATGTAACATTGTTACATCTTGAACTGTAATATGTAACAATGTTATGTTGAATTGAACATGTAACAATGTTACAATGTTATGTTGAATGTTACATGTACATGTACAATGTTATGTTGAATTGAACATGTAACAATGTTATGTTGAATGTTACATGTACATGTAACAATGTTATGTTGAATTGAATATGTAACAATGTTATATGTTCATGTAACATTGTAACATGAACATGTAACAATGTTACAATGAACATTTAACATTGTTACATGTTGAACTGTAACATGAAACAATGTTATGTTGAATTGAACATGTAAAATTACCCTACATGTAACATTGACAGTAATGTCAATGTTACCCTGTATAGGGGAAAGTTAAACCCCAACAACAAAGTTAATTATCTATCAATAATATTAGATAGCTAATTAAGTTGGTAAACACCAGGGATGGACTGGCTTTGGGGGGGGGGGGGTGAGATATAGATAGGGCCCTCATGGTAGCAAAATATTTAGCAAAAATAAATTAAACCTTTAATCACATAGTTTTTTTGTTGTAAGTGTATAGGTCCTTTCTAATAATGTGTATGCAAATTTCTATATCTTTGATCATGCACTCCATTCATCAATTTGTCCAGCTCGTTTAAAAAAATAAATCCATATGCAAGGTTTTAAAAATACAGTATTTCTAAATTGCAGTGTCACACCACTAAATTTTCTGCACATTATTGCCATTTTAAAATGGTTTTTCCCAAAAACTTTATCAGTATTAGGAAAAATACAAGTATATTCTCAAGTTTTTTAATTATTTGCATAGAAATTAATAATCAAAATATAAGATAAATGTATGCATTAGCTACTGCAAATGCATACATTTGTCTTATATAATACTATTATATAATACTAATTTATATAATACTATTATATTATAACAAGTAATCAGTAAAAAGTTTTGATGATTTTGCCTCACTGTGGACAACCTCATTGTAATCAATTTTTATGTTATTCTCGACATTCATTAAAATAAGTGAGGTGCTCTTCACCTAAAAGACTACAAAGGCAATTCTTCAACTTTGAAAAAGCTTGCTCACACTTGAATTGTGTGTAAGGGAGACATAATGCCATTTTATATGCAACATTCATATTAAAATATGCAGAACAATGTAAATTGTAGCGATGGAAAAAACGAAGAACATAACTCAAACATCTGTTTGCAGTCTTTTTTGGTGGAGCATTTCTCTGATTCAGTTTCATCAGCCTCACTTGTGTTAAATTAGTTTCAAATAATGTCATCTTTGTGCACAGTTTTTCCCTTTATATACCAGCAAGATTGACTAAATCATTAAAAATATTGTCATCAATATGGTCGCGCAAAGTTTGAAAGTTTTAGGATCCAGAAAAGCAATATCCCTTAGGATGCCAACATCATTTCCTTTGAAACGGTCTTTGATTGCTGTAGTGGCAGTATCCACAATAACATAGAATACAATAACATAGAATACAATAACATAGAATAACGAAGAATAACTTCCTATTAAACCTTCCAGAGTTTTATCTTTTGATGTCCATTGTGTATCATTGATCATCTGCATTCTCTTGACTTTATCTTCTATAAAACCTGCCAGTTTCTTCTACATATTCATTCTTTTACTTGAATGTTTCATAAAAACAGCTGTTGCTTCCAGTAACCCAGAGGTGTTCTTAGGCTGAATAGTGCAACCTGTTAAATCCGTCATCAGTAGGTTATTCTGCGTGTATATATGGCGTATATATTTTATATAAGGCGTATATATTTTATATGGCGTATATATTTTATAATGCGTATATATTTTATAATGCGTATATATTTTATATAAGCCCTGGGTTTATATAAAATATATACTCATGACTCAATCAAGACAAGAAATTTAATGCTTTTTTGTAATAAATTAATTTTCTAGTCTCTTACTCAAGAATAATGATAAAAGGCTTTACGTTGTTTTTTTAAATAACTACCATATTTATTGTATTTTCTTTGTAAAATTAATGCATATAAACAAATAGTTATTACTAACTTTTATTTTTGCGTGTTTTACTTGTGCATTTATAGAGAAGCCCTGGATTTTTAGGCATGGCACGGGCCTGAAGGGTGTAGGAAAGATGAAATCCCCCCAATCTCTCTGGCCAGTCTGACCCTGGTAAACGCATAGAAATATTGCATACGAAATTTAGTTTGTCACAGCTAAAAAAATATTTCTAAAGATGTGTCAATGTTACTCAATTAAGGTCAGCTGATATTGTGAAAACAACATATAAAACGAGGAGTTTTAGTCTGCATTCTTTGGTAATAGTGTGTACAATGAAAAGGCTTACACCAATATCTGCTCCGTCAAAACTTCCAATTGTGTTTCTTTATCAAAAGAAATGAAAGAGTATCATCATTATCTCGAATGAAAGTACAGAGTTTATATTGTCAGTTTATAATATCATTTTCTAACTTCATTTATACTGTCCTGTACAAGAGTAGCGTTGCCTTACTGTTGTACGGTTTCAGTTTAATTTTCTATAAATCTTTTTATGATTTTTTTTTTTAATTAGTATTATTTGGTATTAATGAATCATATAAAAATTCATCAAAATGTTTCATCTGATGATGAAACATTAGGATTTTGATGTTTAAGCTAATGATGTTTTGTATTTAAAACAAAGACCAGCAAAATGTAAAGGTTTAACATACTATGAGATACTACGAGTTATAGTATTAAAATTCAACAAGGTTTTAATAGAATAAATTTTTTTTTATAGATTTGCACAAGTAACTTTGCAACTGAATCGGAGTATGACAATGTAAAGGTAAGTTTAACCAGGTAATTGAAAAGGTAAGTTTAACCAGGTATATTACCTTTTAACTAATAAAGTTTAACTAATAGATGAACTTTCAGTTTTGATTGAACAATACCGTTCACATCTAATATGTATAACGGAAACATAGTTTCATTCAACTTCTTGTTCTAACTTATTAAAATATAACTTGTTCAAGCGTAATAGAGAAACATAATAGTTGTGGCGGCTGAGTAGCTATATATGTCCGAAATGATATATCTGCATACGAAATTAATAACAAAGAAGCAAGAAAACAATGTGATACTACCATAGAACAAATATGGTGTCACTGTAAAATAGTATCTATATTTGCGTCGGTTGGGTGTATTTATAGACCGCCAAATAACAACTTACAAGCTGCAAAAGAAATAAATAAATCGATCATATACGCAAAATCATTATATTAAACAGAGGACAATGTGGTGCTTACTTATAACAGGAGACTTTAATAATCCAAATCTGAACTGTGTCTCTGAAATACAAATCATTTTAAAGATAAATAGCATGGAAAACGATTTTTAGACACAATAAACAAACAATCTCTAGTACAAAGGTACACCAACGTATCAGAAATCCAGTATGGAATCATCTAGCTCACTTAATTTAATTTTAGTCGAAAACAAGCACAGAATTAAATACATAACCAGTCTTCCTCCATTGGTGATGCATATCAAGGTCACCTAATACATCATTGGTGATGCATATCAAGGTCACCTAATACATCATTGGTGATGCATATCAAGGTCACCTAATACATCATTGGTGATGCATATCAAGGTCACCTAATACATCAGCAAAACTATGTGAAAAGTACTAACAATAAAAAATAAAGTAAAAATCTTGATTTTTGTTAAATGGGGACTAAATATGAATAAAGATATATCTGAAACAAATTGGCCAATCTTGTTTGATAATAAAAATATTGAAGAGTGTTATAGTTTGTTTTTAACTAAAAATGAAGAATGGTGCATCAAACATGTGAAAAATGTGAAAAAAAAAGTCAAATAAACAAAAAACATGGATTAATTACGAAGTAAAACAAATTATTACTAAAAAAAAGTTATAGCATCGCAATAACGCTTTAGGGTGGACATCTAAATCATTAACTAAAGAATATAAGGTTGCACACAACTCAGTTAAAAAATGAAAAAAATCATATTCTTTACCCTGGCAACTAATTTTTCAGCTCTCTTATAATAATGGATGTATTTCAAATGCTTGGAATAAAGCGAATGTTAGCCCTATCTTTAAAAAAGATAGTAAACTAGAACCATCCAATTACAGACCGGTCACGATCATATCAATTCCATGCAAAGTCATGGAACATCTTATAAGGCAACACATCTAACAAAAAATAAATTAATCACCAAGGAACAGCATGGTTTTATCTTGAAAAAATCTTGTATAACCAATCTACTCGAATGCACAGATTTGGTGACAAATAATAATAATAATAATAATCCATTTATTTAACCATAAAATATGAAAATTTACAATAATATTTATAAACTCACATAAATAAGGTTATGTGTCACTCATATAGTTAAAAACTAGTCAATGGAGTGACACCTGAAAATAAAACAAAAAAAACAAACAAATAAAACACAGAAAAAAATTATAAATAAGAAAAAAAAAAAAAGAAAGAAAGGAAAATAAAGCACTAATAAATAAAGATATTAATAATTGCAATAATAATATGATAAAAATAATAATATTAATAATAATGTGAATAAAAAAACAAATAGTAACTATATCATGATAACTTTACTAAAAATTATAACTAATGGTAAAAATATTTATAGTAAAGGGAAAGAAATTAATAAAATAAACTACGACAGAAATTAATAAAATAAACATAACAATTGCAAAGATTAGAACAATAACCATAAAAACTATTACTACAATTGAATCACTATCACTATCATTATAAATAATATTAATAAGATTTAAAAAACAAAGATAAATTAATGATAATAGTAATATTAGTAGAGTTAAAAAAGACAGTATAAAATAAAAGTAATAATAGTTTTATAAATACAGTAATATAAAAAAAGCAATAATAATAAAAGATAAAATTAATGTTCGCTAAATATATACTCAAATATAAATTTCTTAATTTGGCTTCGATTGAGAAGACGAATGTTAGTAATAAAAGGTTATTTAGTTAAAATCTTTTTTTTCATAAATGGTATTTTTTGGTTCCCGTGAGAAATACATTGATTTTTAATAGAGAGCTTGCCATATTTGATAGTGCTAAAAAAGGAAGTGTGCAAGTTAAAATTTTCAGTATTTCGATTATTATTTGTGTGTGTCACTTGTTTTAATAAAAAAATTATTGAACGAATTTGGTAGCTTATTTTGAAGAAAATCAATCACAAAGAGACGATTATAAAACTTTACAAGATCTTGAAATTTTAGAATTTTTAATTCAGAAAACCTATTTTCGATATTAGATCGTAAGGGAGAAAATGTCATAATTCTTAAGGAAGTGCGTTGTAAACTGTTTATACGGTGTAATAGAAAACTACCTTTTTGACCCCAAACAGTGCAACAATAACTTAGATGTGAGAATAACAAGGAATAGTAAATTGATATTAAAACATGTTGGGGAACATATTAATGACAGCATACTATTGGCACGTGAGAGTTTTTTATTTAATTGAATTTAATTGAAAAAGTTGATAGTACCATGATAGGTTTTTGTCAAGAAATATCAAGAGGTATTTTATATATTTAGATGGGAAAAGTCATATACCATTAATTCTAATTTTCACATTAATACTATCAATCTTTTTTTTTGGAGGGTGAAAAATAATAAATTCAGTTTTATTGATATTTAGGAAAAGACGGTTACTATTTAACCATTGACACAAATGATGGAGATCTGACTTTTTTACAAAGCTGCGTTATTGCAGTCAAGTTTTGAGTTCTTCTTATGGATTGGTTTAACAGATGCAGTTTTTAAAATATTAGGAAATATACCAGTAGTGAATGAGAGATTAAATAGTTTAGCAAGTACTGAGGAAATATCATTAGCAAGAAGTTTTAGAATAAAGGTTGGAATGCTGTTTGGACCAGAAGCCTTGCCATCATTTAGAGAAAGAATAATTGATATTATTTCATTTTTTTCAGTAGGTTTAATGAAAAGAGAGTCAGGGTTTGATGTTTTTAAATATTTATGGAAGTCAGTATGAGATGAATGAATATTTTTTTGCAGTTCTTCAGGGATTGAAATAAAAAAAGAGTTGAAAATTTCCGAGATTTTAACTGGATCATTGATAATGGTGTTGTTTGAAGATATACAAGATGTGTATGAGATATCATTCGAACTTATATTTAAAAGAGTTCTAATACCCTTCCACGTTGCTCTCAAACTATTGCTATTGGTAGTAAAGTAGTGAGAAAAGTGGTTTTTTTTGTTTCTTTGAATAAGTGTTACAAGTAAATTTCTATAGGTTTTGTAAATTTTTTCAAGAATTAGTTTGTTATGAAGATTTTTTGTTTTAAGGAACTTCTAAAATATATTGTTTCGTTTTTTTATCGAGGTTAAAATTGCTGAAGTAATCCATGGTTTAAGGCTTCGAGTTAAGTCACGGTTACTTAGTTTTTTTAACGGTGCGTGTTTTTCTAGAAGAGAGTTAAAGGTAGTGAAGAAATCTTCATATGGTTTATTTGTATTACTATTGGAGACTTTGATTACTTTATCCCAGTTGATTTCCAAGTAATCATTCCTGAATTCTTCACTATTTAATTTTTTGAAGTTTCGAAGAATAATATTGCAAATGATCCGATATTCTAATAGTTAGATTGCCGGAAAAAATATCTTTAGAAGTTGAATTAGAAAATATATTATCAATTAAAGTACTTGAGTGATTGGTAATTCTTGTTGGTAAAGATATAAAAAGAAGAAGTTATTTGAAGCAATGGTGTTCAAATACTCCGAGATTGAATTATCTGAGCTTGCTTTTATAAGATCGATATTAAAATCACCCATTATAAAGATAGTTTTATTTTTTTCAAAAGCAAGTTTTTCAAATAGAATAGCTAGATATGAAACAATAAATTCATTAATATCCATGTTAGGATGGCGATAAACACAGCCTACTATGATATTAGACTTTTTAGAGAATATAATTTCAAAAAGGTATAGCTAGTAAAAGTAGTGTTGATACGATCTATTTAGACTTAGAACTGAAGCTTTTGATAAGGTGCCACACCGACGATTATTGCTTAAGTTATCAATGTATGGTTTAAATAAAAAATTGCTAAATTGGATTGAGGCTTTTCTAACGAATAGGAAGCAAATGGTAGTTATGGGTCGGATTGGGTGAATGTAACAAGTGGTGTACCACAGGGATCTGATCTCGGACCGACTCTATTTGTATTATACATAAACGACTTACCGCGAGAACTCGGAACTAGATGTTTTTTTATGCTGATGATACTAAGTTAATAAAACCTATAAAATCAAAAAAACATTTAAAGGATTCGCTAGAACTTCAGGATAGTATTAACAAAATTTTAACTTGGTGTAATATGTGGCTTATGGAACTAAATATCGATAAGTGCATGGTTATGCATATAGGTAAAAATAACCCGGTTCATGAACAAACGCTAATGGGTGTATTTTCAAAGTTCAAAAAAACCAAAATAATAGGAGATTTAAGAGTTATTATATCCAAAGACCTAAAAACCCATGCACATGTAAATTACATAGTAGCGAAAGCAAAAAGTATACTTGAAGCATGCATTTAATCAAGAAACGAGCACATACGGAAAAGACTAAATACCATTTATATCCGCCCGCATCTAGAATTTGCTATGCCTGCATGGAGATATCTAGAATTTGCTATGCGTGCATGAAGATATGCCTAGAATGAGATATCTTTAAAGTTACACAAGTTCAGGTAAGAGCTACGAAAGTTGTATGAAAAAATCTTTCGTGTAAAGAGCAAATGAATAGACTTAATCTAACAACGCTGGAAATAAAAAGAAATCGCGAGGATATGATCCAAATGTTTAAACTAGAAAATCATTTAGAAATAGTAGAGTGGAACTCACCTTTGACAGGAAATATTATAAGGAAATTTTGTGCGAGCGATTGTCAAAAACTCAGACATTCGTCATAATTTTTTTAAAAACAGAGTTGTTAAGGAGTAGAACAATCTACCGAATGACATTAAAATATCAAAATCTGTCTATGAATTTAAGGTTTTACTGGCTAAGCTCGGGCTGCTGTAGCACACCGTCTATTGTTGGTGGGCTGCACAGTTAGTTTATATAAATTTATATTTATAAATACTCTGTGAAATATTATTTTTGCAGAAATGTATATTACTATTATTAATGATTTATTTTTTAAACATTTTTATTGTCCACTATTTTATTTGAAACTAACTTCTATAAAACTGTTTTACTTTTAGGAGTTTTTTCAAACATATCCTACGCCATCTGCTGAAAGAGCTATAAGTCATTCTTTAGAAAGTATCAAATGTAATATAAATTGGCTGGCAAGAGAATGTATAAATATTAACTCCTGGCTCATCGATTATTCTTCAAATCAGATCAGTAATTAAATTTATTTTAGGATTTAAATAAAAATAAATTGACTTTATTATAATTTTTTTAATCGAGTTTTATTTTTAGTTGCTATTCCTTATCGAAAATAAGTTACCTGAATTTATATTGAAGTCTTAAGAAATCAAGTCAAAATTATAAAGTGTTCAGTTATCCAAAATAAGTTACCTGAAGTTATATTGAAGTCTTAAGAAATCAAGTCAAAATTATAAATAAACAAATCAAGTCAAAATTATAAATAACAAATCAAGTCAAAATTATAAATAAACAAATCAAGTCAAAATTATAAATAAACAAATCAAGTCAAAATTATAAATAAACAAATCAAGTCAAAATTATAAATAAACAAATCAAGTCAAAATTATAAATAAACAAATCAAGTCAAAATTATAAATAAACAAATCAAGTCAAAATTATAAATAAACAAATCAAGTCAAAATTATAAATAAACAAATCAAGTCAAAGTTATAAATAAACAAATCAAGTCAAAACTATGTGTTCAGTTAAGATAAGTTTTAAAATCGTAATATAAATCGCAACTGAACTTGCGATAAATATTCTAAATTAAAAACGTTTTGTCGTATTAGAAAACAGTAGGGGAAAGCGTGCACCCTTGATCATAAAATCCAGGGCGCGTTATGTTAATAACATTCTCCTAAATTAATGATAATTGTAAAACTAATATTGATTATAAAAAATATATATATACTTTCTTAAAGTTTATTAAAACCATAAATTTAGAAAACGCTAAAATAGTTTTATAATTTTGTCTTTCGTAAATTTTTGTTTAGCTTTTTTCCCCCTGGATTTTAGGATCAAGGGTGCATACTTTCCCCTATACACAGTAAGGCACTGTTGCTCGTGTTATCTTTAAATGAATTTGATCTTGTTCAAAAATAAATTCTACAACTAAACGAGTTGTCTACGTTTAATTTAAAAGATGTTATGCATTTAATTGATAAAAACGAAATTATTAAAATAAAGTTTTTATATTTTTAGTAATAAAATAAAGTTTTATTATTTTTAATACTCAAATACTCATAGTAGTTAAAGGCTTTTCAAGAAAGTGCCGTCAGTGGGTTAATAATTTAAACAATCAAGATGTTTATGTTAAATATCTGGTCTGCAAGATATAAGATTATTTAAAGAATAATTGTTCGAAGATGTTTAACAGCAATAAATCTTTACTTTTTTTGTCATCTAATTTTTTTATAACTTATTAAAAAAAAACCTATGAAAAGGCAAAAAATCTCTACTTGCTTTCAGGTCTTTCATAATGAGCTGGAGCTCTTCTAAAAACTAACAGTAACATAAAATAAGCTAGCATAACCATTTCATTTAAATCAAAGAGCAAAATTTAGCCTCCATATTGAGTCCTGAATCTTAATCTGGCAACAGTGGACTTAGCTGTCAATAAAAAAAACATACACGTTTGGAGCTAGGTCAGGATGTTAGCAGATGATAGTTAACATTTCAGATATTAGTTAACACTTCAATTCTTTGTAATATTTTTGGATTATTTTCAAGCTCGTAATGTAAGTTTACTGTGATTTCATGAAGTTAACGTAAGTTAACTTCATGAAATCATAGTAAAAAATAATTAAATTCCTTAAAATGAAATTTTTATTTTAATGAACCTATAAAATGGGTTCATTAAAATAAAAATTCAAAAGTTTTTTTCAAATTTTTTTTTTTCAAGCTCAAATCCTCAAATAATATTGTAATGTTGGAGTTTCTTGTGATACCGAACCGTTGTGTCTTTAAAGCATACTTGTCTTGAAAACTGATATCATTAGTTATGCAAACTGCAAAAAATCAAAGTATTTAATAATATCAAGAAACTGCTAGTAGAATAGAATCAGTTGGTGCAATCAAATGGTGCAAAGCAAGTTTAAACATTTTATTAAAACTTAAGATGTATAGAGTTATTAAAAAGTCATAAGATTTATAGGTGATTGCAAAAGTAGCACGTCTAATAAAATATTTATCCTGAAATTGAAAAATTAGAATCTCAAAAACATTACGAGCTTTTAAAAATCAAAAACCAAACCCAGTAATTTAAATTTAAAGAACTAAACACCTTAATTTATGAGAATCGGTACAAATACGAAAAATCATTATTATGATTACCACTTATCTTGTAAGAGCTAGATGAGCAACATTTGTGAAGAAAGAGGCGACGTTTGTAAGTATATTTGTAAGGAAAAACCACTGCGGCACGGTTGCTCTTAAAAGCAACTTATTGAATAATTTGTAATCTTGAACAATGCATAAATTTAACTCTGCTAGAAAATTATTGACATCACTTCATTTAAAGATAAGTGAACTTTTTTATATGTTAAATATACGATAAGAGCAAAAAAACAAGACTGATTCTACTGTACATTGTTGTCATGACCATCATATTTGTAGAGAAAAAATTTTCAAACATACTTGCATCATTAAGAAACTAAGAAAGAAATTCATATCGTGGCAATCAAAATTCTCATAAAATAAAGAAATTAGTTATCATAATTATGCATGCAATGCATAATTTTGATAACTCAGTGTTTATAAATCACTGAGCTATCAAAAAATAAAATAATGGTCGAGTGGTAGGATTTGAACCACGGCGACACACCCTAGAAATTCTGCTAGCTAACCTCTTCGGCCACTAAGTTGTATTGTCCGATAAAGGTTTTAACACTATTTAATAAATAAAAGACTTTATAAAACAGCAAATAAGCTATTTTTTTTAATTCTCTCCCATTCGTTTGATATAGTATATGATAAATATGTTTATATATGTTTTTTTATATATGTTATGTATATAAGAAATAAAAAATAATTTTTATATATGTTTTGTATACAAGAATTAATTTTGTATATAAGAATATAATTTTTATATATGTTATGTTGAGCATCTTCCAATAAAAGGATACATCCCAACTATACAAATCATTAATAAAACTTTCAAATATAGTTCTTCGGAAGAAAATGTAAACGGAACTCTGAATAAAATCGTTAAATTGTGCATACTTCGAGTCAAGATCTTTTTTTTTTTTTTTTAAACATCTTCGCTTTCAACAAGGCTGCAAGCAACCACTTATTAAAGTTGGACGCTGCTGGAAGAGAAAAGATGAAGATGACTTAAAGGATTGCAAATTTTAGGAAACAGGAAAGCAAGATGAATGAAACGAATTCTAAAGAACTGATACTCGAGGAAAAAAACTAGACGAATAAGAGTTTTTGGAGCACTTAGGAACAGTCAAAGAAAAAGGATGAAACTTAATTGAACAACGAGTAACACGAGAATGAATTTTAGTAGATGGCACAAGAGACGCTAGCTCTTTAGAGCAGTGCCCATTACAGTATTTGTAGAAAAGAGAAAGAGAAGCAACATTACTTAACAATAAACTACATCATTTACATAATCTTCTACGAAACTGCAACCTTGATTTTATTCTCATCACGGAGACCTAGCTTAACAACAAAACTCTAGACTCATAATTGTTAAATAAAAATGATATTTAAACATTTCGACTAAAAACTACAACCTGATGCAAACAATAGTTCTTGAGATGAATATGATGCAACTAATGACGTCAATCTTCTTGTATTTGGCTTACTACTTAAAGTATCAAAATTAACATTAAACTTATATACAAATTACAAATTAAACTTATATTGGTTCATTTTGTTATTCAATTTTGTTAGTCATTGTTTGTTATTCTCTTCAAAACGAATATTAGAGTCTTTTTTTTTGCATATATACCTTTGTCGAAGATACTTTATGAAAGGTTATTATTTGCAGTTGAGTTTATGCGATTTACAGCTGCATCCAATATATTCGGATTAAGTTCAAATTTTCTTGTATTATATATGAATAAATATCAATATTTTCATATTTTAACAATATAAAAATATAAATTTCATTCACGAAATCTTATAAATAGATACTTTAAGATGTATAAATGTTAAAACAAGCTTGTAACACTAATCTAGTCTTGCTGAGACCCAATTATTACAGAACCATTTAGAATAAAATACATATAATGTTTTCGACACATAAAATCAGATACATCATTATATTTGTAAAAATCATTATTAGAGACCAGGCGGACATCCGCGGATTATTAACCAAATTTATATTGATGATATACATATTGAACCAAATTTATATTGATACTGAACCAAATACATATTGAACCAAATTTATATTGATACTGAACCAAATACATATTGAACCAAATTTATATTGATATTAAACCAAATTTATTTTGATAATATACATATTTTAAGTCTCAAATTATTGGACCGCTTTGGACCGCAAAATTATTCAACTATACAAGTAAAATTTTAACTAAAAAAAGTACCTCAAATACGTCGTCATTTGAAATCATTTTATTCGACATAACTCGCATGCAAAATGGCGTTGTAACAACTCCTTTGAAAGATAATACTTGACTTCATTAATTTATGCAATAAAAAGAAAAGTTTTAAAATTAACATCTATTTCATGCTTACTAGTAACACTAAAAATATTATCAAATTATAAAAATAAAGCTTGAAAAAAATATTTACGAAAAAACAAAAAGTTTTTTATTCCACAGCTTAGAAGCATATGGCATAATAATTATACAAATATATATGCATTTTATAATTATACAAATATATATGCATTTTATAATTATACAAATATATATGCATTTTATAACTATACAAATATATATGCATTTTATAATTATACAAATATATATGCATTTTATAATTATACAAATATATAATTATACAAATTATGCATTTTATGCTGAATGTTTATGCTACAAAATGGTATGTATGAATGTAATTTTTGAAGATGTTTTATTTTTTAAAATTTTGTCCACTACCTGGCCCACTGTGCTGAAATAATAAAAAATGCTTTTTACAACGAAAAAGTTATAGTCAATATAGAAAATATCAACAAATTTTACTCATTAATCCACGCGTCTCCATTCTGTTGCAACACGAGCATGTTCTGATGAACCCCTTTGTTTAGACGATTGTAAAAAAAACACGTATTTTGAACAACTTTTTTGCTTTTGTTTTCATCACTGACAATGGTGTTAATTCTCCATTAGATTGTCCATCCCATCAAGTTTCTTTGAGTAACGTATTATTTCCATATGATTCTGTCGTTTGATTGCTAAAAACTCCCAGAATAGTTTTCCAAATCTCCGGATGGTTACACTCCAATATTTTCAAAATTAATTGCAACTACCACTGCCATTTCTCTTTCTATTTTGTTCGAAATTTCAATGACCATTATTACTTTGCCAAAAATTGGTAATCAGCAATAACTTGTCCAATATAGGTTGGTAGAAACCAACTACAGAAATAGGTCTGTAGTTGGTTTCTACCAACCAACTACAGACCTATTTCAATGACTTGTATTGTTTGCAAAGGAATCAATCATTGTCTTAAACCAAAAAAAACTATCAGTTAGTAAATAAATGTATTTCTCATCATCAATTTGGTTTTATAAATCGCAGATACACATGCTTACAATTGCTGGTAACTTTAAACGAATGAATCGCTGCTGTAAAAAACAAAAAGATAGTTGCATCATCTATATTGGCTTTGAAAAAGCATTTGACTTGGTAACTCATCTTAAACTAATGTTCAAATTGCAACACTACGGTGTTAAATACAAACTACTTAATTGGATTAAAAATTTTGTAACCAATTGCTCTTGTGTGTGTTGTTACCTTATATGTGTGTATTGGTACCTCATAATGTGTGTGTTGGTACCTCATATTCCGAAAAGATTCCAGTTAAGAGCGGAATACCTTTAAAAACTGTACTAGGACCTACATTGTTCTTAATATTTATCAAAAATATGATTTACTGCACTGATGGATATTGCGGCATTAAGCTGTTTACAGATCATATTAAGTTGTATCAATTAAGAAACAATTACATCAACATTTATTTTGTAAACACTTTTTAAAAAATCTCTGCATGGTCCAATGATTTGCAGCTAAAAATATCAACCAACAAATGTTTTACTTTATGCCACGGAAGATATAATATACCTACTCATCTTAGTTCATTAAACTCATTGGAGTTAAATGATTAGAGAACTTCGTATTAAAGGACATGGTAATTCTTATATCCTGAATTAAACAAACAGTTTGAATCAATATTCAAACAGTTTGTTCAATTCAGGATATAAGAATTACCATGTCCTTTAATACGAAGTTCTCTAATCATTGCTTTCGTATTTCAAACATTGCACACTCTCATATTCACCTAGTTTTAAAATCCTTCAGCTCTAACAATTCGAAACTTTTGTTAAAAGCTTGCAAATTTTGTGTGCGGCCTGTATTTTTTTATGTGCGGCCTGTATTTTTATGTGCGGCCTGTATTTTTATGTGCGGCCTGTATTTTTGCACCCCAGTTTATAGTCCTCATCTTTTAAAAGATTTGCATAGAAAAAGTTCAAAAATACTACACTTGAATTGTCTGCAAAAGATGTCATATTACTTATCAAGACTTATTGTCCTCCAACTCGAATCTCTTAAATATCGCAGAGTTAAATTTGATCTTTATATGACTTATAAAATTGTACATAATCTTGCTGATTTACTTTTTTCAGATTTTTATACTTTTTTTAACTCGAAATATTTTATTACAGTCATTCACAAAAGTTTACTCTATGTGATAAATACATTAATGATACTAGAAGATTTTTTTACAGCGAAAAAATCATTCCATACTATATAATTCGCCCTCACTGCCTGCATTCATATCTAATTTAAAAAAATATGATTTAAAACTCTACTAACTTGGTTTCTTCACTTTCTTCACTTCTTGGTTTCTTCACTTTTATTGAAGTTTTTTTTATTACTATTGCTACTATTATTTTTGTTACATAAGAGTAATTTAGTAATTATTTGTCTGACCATTTTATATTTTGTACTTTTCAAATACAATATATACTTTTTATACTTCAAATACAATATATACTTTTCAAATACAATATATACTTTTTCAAATACAATAAATACTTTTTCAAATACAAATAAATAAATACTATATATTAAACTTCAAAAGTTTATTTTTTAGTTTAAAAAATAAATAAAAATTAAAAAAAGAGTGGTGGGATTTGATCCACGACGCTTTGCATCAGAGACGCTGCGACCTAACCACTTCGTCAATTTAGATGCATTGTACTACGCACGTTTTAACAGTACTTAATAAACAAAAAACTTTATATAAAGGCAAATAAATGCTTTCAATGCAAATTATGAAGATATTGCCGCAATGCACATATTAAGTAAAAGTTACACCGAAATATATAAGTTAAAACTTTATATATGTCTTAGCATTACATAATTTGAAGTTTACACAAGTTAAATATTTGCCTACATTTCGTTCACATTTTCTTATTAAAAGATAGGGCTGTGACTCTTTCTTGCCATTACCTCGTTTTTTTTAACACCTTTACTTCTAACAAGACTGCAAGCAACCACTATTTGAGTTTGAAGTTACAAGAAGAGAAATTATGAAGTTTATAAAGCAAGAAAACAACATATTAACAGACGATTCAAAAGATTACCAGTTTTATGAATAAGGAAAACAAGATGAAAAGAGCAAATTCCAAAGAGCTGATGTTCGAGGAAAAAAACTAGATGAATAAGAAACTTTTTGAGCACTTAGGAACAGTCACAGTAAAAGATAAGACTTAATTGAATGACAAGTAATACAAGAATGAATTTTAGTAAATGGGACAAAAGACGCTAGCTCTTTAGAGCAGCGTCCATTAAAGTATTTATTGAAAAGAGAAAGAGAAGCAACATTACGCCAATGGTTGTAAGTTAGCTGCAAGAGAAGGTCCAATAATGTTTATATTGTGATTGGACATCATTAGAAGATTCGCCCCAGATATAGCAACAGTATTCCATAGAAGGAGGGATTTGATATTTATAGAGATAAAAAATAGAAGTCGAAGTAAGAAAGTGGCAAGCACGATAAAAATATATAACTTTAGCAAATGCTAATTTTGCAATAGATTCGATATATGGTTTCCAAAAAATATCGAAAGTTAGAGTTAATTCTAATAGACAAAGGATAGATGACTCATCGAGTACATTATTGTTCATAAATATAGAAAGATCTAGATTGTTGCGATAACGATTAGCCGAAAAAAGTTGAGTTTTATCTAAACTAAAGGTCACTTCTGCTACAGCATGGGCCACTGAAAGCCCCATGCTGTAGCAGAAGTGAGATCTTTTTTAAGCTCAAATGCCCTCTCCAAGCAATCAGAGAGTGTTAGCTTATTATCATGACAAGAATAAATGGTAGTATCATCAGCAAATACCTTTGATGTGAGAATTTCAGAGAGACTGTTAATGTAAATTAAAAAAAGTATAGGGCCAAGGATAGAATTTGAGGAGCCCCTAAAGTTAGAGGAAATGAAGAAGAGTGCTGTCCATCGAAGACAACTTTTATAGTATGATTGGAAAGGAAGGACTCAATAATCTTAAAGATGTTACATGATACACCGTAAGAAATAAGCCAATGGAGAAGACCAGCATGCCAAAATTTATCAGAGGATTTAGAAATGTTGAGAGCGATAGCCTTAGCTTCTTTACTTCTATCTAATGCGCAATAAAACCCATAAGTTATTACTGTTAGCAAATCAGCAGTAGAATAAGAAAATCAAAATTCATATTGATGATCAATATGGATTTTGATTTTCTTATTCTACTGCTGATTTGTTTTTATGATTTTGATTTTCTTATTCTACTGCTGATTTGTTTTTATGATTTTGATTTTCTTATTCTACTGCTGATTTGTTTTTATGATTTTGATTTTCTTATTCTACTGCTGATTTGTTTTTCTGATTTAATATGAGATTCAAGACGAGAGTTAAGCGTTTGTTAATTAAAGTCTTAAAAACCTTGCTTATGATAGGAAGAAGGCTGGCTGCATGAGTACCGTGTGAATCACTCACGAATGAGCATTGACGTGTTGCACAATTTATAAGATAATTAAAAGTTTTTTAATACCTTTTCATAATAATGATTTTATTGAATGCTGAAGATGAGAAAATGGTTCAAAGCTCAACTAGGAAGCCAGTACATTTTTTTCTTTTTGTAAATAAGACAATGTAACATGCAATCAACATGTTGAGTGTTGTTTTGAACCATGTTTATAAAATAGAGTGTATCAAGTTTGTTACCTTAGTGTTTTGAAATTGAAGTTCGTACACTTTTAACGCATCGACTTCATATTTTCTGCGTATTTTAATTGCTGTATCAATTTCACGATACGCATCACGTTCATCTATTTTAGTTTGTTCAAGAAATTATAATAGGGACAAAATTATTTAGGCATCTATATTCATAATTAATTTTGAGTAACTCATCAGTTTGTTTAACCAGTTTTTGTTTTTGCAACAATTTCTTTAATGAGCATTATAAGAACGTAAAGGATTTCCAACCTTTTAAGTATTGCTGCGGCTTGATCATTTGTCTTCTTATCATGAAATAAGATAGTCTGATATATATATCAAACTAACTTATTTCATAGAAACATTCAACAATAGAAACTTATTCAAAATCAATTCTGAACGTACTGACCATCTAGTTTTTGATAGATTGCAAAGTTTTAATAAACTTTCAATGCAATGAAGTTAAAAACTTCTAAGATATTTTAGGACTTTCAGAGTGGGATGCATATCACCATCCTGGATCCTTCACTGACTCTAACCCTGGCAAAAGCAGACATATAGTTACAAAAAAAAAAGAAAAATTCAAAGTAAAGTTTACAAACTTGATTTCAGTAATTTTATTGATTTCAGACATCTATGTTTCACTTAGTTTCATAAATCAAATAAACTCGTTGATCCTAGTAATAACAATCTATTATTGATTACTCATCCATCCGTCGCGTTGAAAGTTTTTATAAGAATCAAGAAAGTTTAAGACTGTAAAAGTCCGAGACCAAGATCAACCTAGGCTCAAGACTTAAGTCTTGAGACGTAAATCTCTTTTCATATCCAAAAAAGTTAGACAAGAACCAACGGTTATTGCTTTAACATTTAAATATTTAGTTTCCAGTTTCCAGGATTTCAAAAGCAATTAAAGACTGAGTGTATTGATGCAAAAACTGCTTCAAATAATTGTTTTAATCGGCTATAAAATTTGTTAAATTTTTAATTGAATTTAAGCTTTTATTTAATTGAAATGTTTGATTTTTGAATATATTTTAAAATGCTAAATTTCAAAAGTACATCAAAAATTTAGATCATTCCTCCGAGTATTCAAATATTTTAACTGTAAAGTATTTAAATAGTAGTCAATCGATTGATTGATGTATGATTGATGAATGATTGATGTAAGATTGATGTATGATTGATGTATGATTGATGTATGATTGATGTATGATTGATGTATGATTGATGCATAATTGATGTATGATTGATGTATGATTAGTATTTGGTTGTGTTTATATTTGACTTTCAAATATTTTTTAACAAGCTTTTTATATTGCCTTGATGTGGAGAAATAAAAATTTTTAATTTTATTTTGCGTGACATTTTTTTTTGTTGGTTTTAAGAGCACTGTCAGTTATTAAAATTGCTTTCGTAAACTTCGTAAATTTTATGATTTCACATAAACTTTCTTGATCATAACTAACACCATAATCTTTTTTATTCGGCTTAAGCACATTTTGCTCCCTGATGTTGAAAACGAAATGATGACGAAATGATGTTAAAATGACGAAAATGATGTTGAAAAAATGACGAAAAATGTTGAAAAAATGACGAAATGATGTTGAAAACGAAATTGATGACGAAAACCAAGTCATTTTGTCAAACATCAAATAGAAGTGCGTAAACGCACTTCTGTTTGATGTTTGCGCATTTCTATTTAATTTTTCTATTGATACAGTTTTAACTATCTTCACAATAGTCATGATAGTTAAAATTATCTGTTTCATAAACGGCGAGTCGAAGTCACGTGTTAAGGCTTTAACTAAATCTAGTAAAAAAGAACTGACTCTTGGATTTCATCAATTCATTTAAGTCAATTCATCTGAAGCTTTCGACAAAGTTTGGTATTCTGGTATTTTCCATAAGCTTGGAAAGCTTTTGAGATTATCAAATCGTTTGTTTCTAACCGCTTTATTAAAGTCATCCTCGAAAGACATTACTTTTCTTCATTTCAAGTAACTTCTGGAAGTAATTTCAAGGTTCTATCCATGGTCCTGTTTTGTTTTTTATCTACATTAATGATCTTCCTGGAAATTTACATCTAAAGTAGCTCTTTTTGCTGATGACTCAACTTTATACTCTTGTCTTGGCAAAAAGTCTTCTCTTTTCAATGGCTTAGAACAAGCCTATCTTGAATCTGATCTCACATCTGTAACAGGGGCTCGCAGTGGTTTGTAAATTTTAACTCAAACAAAGTTCAGTTATTCACTGCAAACAATTATTGCAATATTGTTAAGATTCCTATATTAATGAACAGTAACCCTCTCACTGAGTCCTCTTTTTTACCTCTTCTTGGATTATCGTTTTCTACTGACTTTTCATGGAAGCCATGTATCCAATCGATTGTTAAATTAGCTTCCGCTAAGGTTGCTTTTCTTTGTCGTGCTTGCCATTTTCTTATTCCTGATTCCATTCTCTACCTCTACAAATCTCTTATTCCTTCCTGTATGGGACAGTGTTATCATATTTGGGATGAATCCCATCGTCTGAAAGTTGCATCTTTTTCTCCTATCTACAAATACTACCATGCTCTGATCATTTCTAGTTCCTACAACTAAAACTCATTTCTTTTAACTCGTCATTCAGCAAAGTCTCATTGGTTTACTGCATGCTCTAAAAACTTTTATTCGTCTAGTTTTTTTCCTTGCACTTCAACTCTATGGAACTCTCTCTCACCTTTATGTTTTCCTGACTCATACAACCTTCAACTTTGAAGTCTTCTGTCAACCGTTTTCTTGCACTAAAACTGTTTTTTTTTCTAGTAACTCCCAACTTAAGAGTGGTTGCTTGTAGCCTTGTTGGGAGTGAATCAGAATAAAAAAAAAAAATTTAAAACATCAACGTTTAGGTACAAAGAATATATATTTAATAAAGTAAAGTATAAAAAACAAGATTTAGCGGCAAATTTTATGTGCTATAAAATGTATACAAAAAACAAGCTCAAAGTAAAACAAGTTCATGTACCAAGTAAAGGAAATTTTTTTCTCTTAGTATGCGATATACCCTTAGTAGAGTATGATTTTCAATTAAGGTAAAAAATTGTATAACAAATAATCATTTGTCGTATAATATTTTTCTACCAAAAAGATTTGACTTTCTACACTAGAAAGTAAAAAATTATACCTTACTTAGACATATCAGCAAAACAAATCTCCAGAAAACAGACGCCTGTTTATTACTGCAGGAAA
Source organism: Hydra vulgaris (assembly GCF_038396675.1). NCBI lineage: Eukaryota > Metazoa > Cnidaria > Hydrozoa > Anthoathecata > Hydridae > Hydra > Hydra vulgaris. The sequence goes on along the minus strand of NC_088925.1, from coordinate 33,422,354 downwards.
CCATTGTAAAAAGGTTTTGTCTAACGCCAAAGCCCGCTATTCTCAGGTCATGAAATCTCGTGTCTCTTCTCAAAAATTAGGCTCTCGTGACTTCTGGAGAATCTTTAATAGTATTAATAATAAGGGCAAATCTTTAATTCCACCTCTCTTGTATGGTTTAGACTTTTTCACCTCACCTAAAGACAAAACTGAATTGTTTGCTAAAAACTTTTCATCAATATCATTTCTTGATTCCACTAGTTGCGTTCTACCTGATATTGCCAACAAACAGGTTGATCCATTGCTTGACATTCATATCACTCCAGCTTCTGAAGCCTAAAGTGATTTCCTGGTTAGACTCTTCTACAGCTCGTGGCCCGGACAACATACCTGTTATTGCCTTGCAGAAGTGTTCTCCGGAGCTGTCGTCTATACTCTTAAAACTATTCAACAAGTGTTTATTAGAGTCTTGTTTTCCAGCCTGCTGGAATGCGGCATATGTTATCCCTATCTTCAAAAATTCTGGAGAGCGATCTGATTCGTCTAACTACAGTCCCATCAGTCTTCTTCCTATCATAAACAAGGTTTTTGAACCTTAAATTAACAAACACTTAATTTCTCATCTTGAATCTAATAACTTACTTTCTGATCATCAATATGGATTTCGATCTTCTCGTTCTACAGCTGATTTGCTAACAGTAATAACTGATGGGTTTTATCGTGCATTAGATAAAGGTGGAGAGGTTAAGGCCATTGCTCTTGACATTTCAAAAGCTATTGATAAAGTTTGGCATGCTGGTCTTCTCCATAAGCTTTCTTCTTATGGTGTATCTGACAACATCTTTAAGATTATTGAATCCATCCTTTCCAATCGTAGTATAAAAGTTGTTCTCGATGGGCAGCACTCTTCTTCTTATTCAGTAACTTCAGATGTTCCTCAAGGTTCTATCCTTGGCCCTATACTCTTTTTAATTTACATTAACAATCTTCCAGATATTCTCACATCAAAGGTGGCATTGTTTGCTGATGATACTACCATTTATTCTTGTCGTGATAAGAAACCAACACTCTCTGATTGCTTGGAGGGGGCATTTGAGCTTGAAAAGGATCCCACTTCTCCTACAGGATGGGGCTCACAGTGGCTGGTGAACTTCAATACAGATAAAACTCAATTTTTTTCAGCCAATCGTTATCGCAATAGTTTAGATCTTCCTATATTTATGAACGGTGATATACTCGATGAGTCATCTACACTTTATCTTCTAGGATTAACTCTTACTTCCAATCTTTCTTGGAAACCATTTATCAAATCAGTTGAAAAATTAGCATTTGCTAAGGTTGCATCTCTTTATCGAGCTCGTCGCTTTCTTACTTCGGATTTTATTTTCTATAAATCTCAAATCCGGCCTTGTATGGAATACTGTTGCCATATCTGGGGCGGATCTTCTAATGATGCCCTTTCTCTTTTAGACAAGGTGCAAAAACGCATTATAAACATAGTTGGACCTGCTCTTGCAGCTAACCTCCAACCATTATCACATCGTCGTAATGTTGCTTCTCTTTCTCTTTTCTACAAATACTATAATGGGCACTGCTCTAAAGAGCTAGCGTCTCTTGTGCCATCTAATAAAATTCATTCTCGTGTTACTCGTCATTCAATTAAGTCTCATCCTTTTTCTGTGACTGTTCCTAAGTGTTCCAAAAACGCTTATTCGTTCAGTTTTTTTCCTCGAACATCAGCTCTTTGGAATTCGCTTCCTTCATCTTGCTTTCCTGATTCATACAATTTGCAATCCTTTAAGTCGTCTGTCCATCGTTATCTTGCTCTACAATCTTCATCTTTTCTCTTCCAGTAACTTCTAACTTTAATTAGTGGCTACATGTAGTCTTGTTGGAAGCGAAGATGTTTAAAAAATATATATATATATCATACCGTAAATAAAAGGCAGAAATTTCTACCTTTTATTTAGAGCTTACATAGATAATATATATGGTCATAAATAAAGTCTTAAAACAAAACATTTGGATTGAATAAATTTCATTTTTCGAAATTTTCTTTGGTTCTTGAATTAAATTGGTTACCTTTGGCTGGAGGGAAAAAGAGTACGGGTAGTGACTACCTCCAATTAAGTCCCGTTTTTTTAAATAAAGTTAATTATGCTCCATTTTATTAGTTTTTGCAATAAAAATTAATAGATGTATTATGATATATTTAATAGACATATAATCATAACTTGCATAAAAAAAAATTATTAAAGTAAAATAATATTAGTTAAAATAATTGCAAAAAAACACAATTATGAAACTAAATGTAAACTTTATAAATAGATCAAATGAATAAACAAACTTTTCCGGAGTCTTCATTGCATTCAGCAGTTACATTACAGTTCTCCAAAAGATAAAAATAGTTATACATAAAAGATGATATAAGTGTAGCCAAGAACAGCGCATACATTGCATACTTTGTATTGCTTTGGATTTTTAAATAACACTATTTCATTACTTAAATAAGATTTATTTAATAGAAAAACTCTAGTTTTACAAAAGCTCAGAGTCTAAAAGATCTAATAGTTAATAATATTTATCATTTGAGGAATTTTTAGTAAAGTTGCCCAAATGATGAAAAATTGTAAAAATTTCGGTTCTGGAGGTGAACTTGGTATAAACAGAGTTTTTTGTTTTAAAATTGTTCATGTTCAGCACTGTAAAGGTTCACATTTTGTGAAAAAGTGTGAGTAATTTTTTAGTTATTTACTCTAACTTTTGGCTTTTGACTTATTGACTTATTAACATTCTTGTAAATAGAACTTTGGTAAGAGCAGTTAAAATCCGATTATTTTGTTGTGTAAATTTTAACCTTAATAGCTGTTTTTAGTAAGTTTACTGAAATGAAGGTAATTCACTGAAATATGAACAAAGTAATTCACTGAAATATGACCGGAATTAATTTTAAATCATTAGTGATTGATTCTATCATGTTATGGGGACAAATTGGCAACTGTAATATTAATAAATAGTTATCAGTTCAACGTCAATCAATTCGAATAACAAATTTCTAACTCTATAATACAGAAACTTCAAACTTCCTCAAAAAACTTAAAATTCCTACCTTGTCAGCACTAATTAGATTTGCTAACCTTCTTTTTGTTTCTGACTCCCTTAATAAAAATTTACCTTCCTCTATTACAACCACTGAAATTCGATTTATACATTCACATTTAACAAGAAACATCAATAATATGTTTTTTTCATTATTATTTATTATTTTTATTACTGCTATTTTTATAATAATAATAATAATAATAATAACAATAATAACTATTAATATTATTATTATTGTTATTATTATTATTATTATTATTATTATTATTATTATTATTATTATTATTATTATTATTATTATTGTTATTATTATTATTATTATTATTATTATTATTATTATTATTATTATTATTATTATTATTATTATTATTATTATTATTATTATTATTGAGTTAGTACAAATTATAATAAAAGAACTTTCTTATTAATAGAAACTACAAAACAATAATAAATAAGCGAAACCTTCATCACCAAATTAATAGAAAAAAACAAATTTACAACATTAAAAATAAAAGGTAATTATTTATAATTAAAAAAAGTTATTATGAATTAGAAAATTAAAGTTATTAAGAAAGTACAAGAATATTGCTAATAACTTTAAAAGAACACTTTTACTTTGTTAAAAAGTGTTTCCATTACTTTACAATACATTCGTTCTTTACATAGAAAGTATTTATTTGTTTAAAATTCGAAATTTTGCTTGTTGCACATTTTATAATATATCCCTTAGGGTTTTAAAGAATAAAGCGTTTATTAAATCATTCAGCTTGCAAGTGGATTATATCTTGCATTTCTTATTATGTTTTTTTAAATACTGTAAGTTTTCGAATTTAATTGCAAATGTATTATTTACAGAACAGCTATAAAATTTAAATCATTAATTATATAAAACAAGTGATGAACATTAAAAGTTACAAATCTTATATGAATTATGGATAAAAATGTCAAAAAAGCTCTTAGCAAATTGCAATAATTTATATATATATATATATATATATATATATATATATATATATATATATATATATATATATATATATATATATATATATATATATATATATATATATATATAGCAAATTAAACTTAGCAAAATTAGCAAAATTAAACTTTTACTACTTGCCTGATGATTGTGATAACACATGAAACTTAGAGTTGCAATATTAAATTATATTATAAACATTAGCATTTAGCTAATTCCTGGTACTGCGGGTAACAGTAACATATATATTATATATATATATATATATATATATATATATATATATATATATATATATATATATATATATATATATATATATATATATATATATATATAGTGACGGATCAAGGAGGGGGGGGGTCTAGGGGGGGCTATAGCCCCAAGCCCCACAATTTTAGGGGCCCCGATTCAAAGTAAATAATTTTTTATTAACTCTGAAAATTAAATCTTTTATTAACTTAAAAGAGCCAAAGTTAAATTTACTAAATTGTCTGAAAACAAAAGCACAAAAATAAAATAACTGTCAACAAAAATGCTGCATTATATATTTTTTCCGGTCTTTGACAACGAAGGAGCGCAACTACTTCTATAAAAAAAAAATTACTAGATTGGTAGCAGCGCCTTATAGCAATAATTGAATGTAACATTTGTACAAATTGCTACAAAAACAATTCCCTTCGGAAAATTATTAATGACTTGAATAATTATATTGTTAATGACTTGAATAATTATATGAAATTCAAGAAGTTGAAAGTGTTGAATCTACAATGCATAATAATGAGCTTGACTCAGGTACTTCAATTTTTACTATCTTTAATGACACCTCTATCATCTGCTAAACAAACAATTTACTTTTTAGGCAGTTAGTATTTTTATTCTATAAATTGTCACTTATTATTTTTTTATTAGGCTTATTTATCATGATTTTTTTTCCTAGATACCATTCTACGCGAAGACCCTGCTTTATGGCCATTACAATTAAAGGAAAATGAACGTATGAAGTATTTAAGCAAGTGGTATGCTTTTTTTCAAAATAAAGACTCTCGAATTTCGAATCTTCGAAGCGGATGTTCAAAAACCAGTACAGATATTATTCGGTTAAATATTTTCAAAAAGTGATGAATAATGGCGAAAAATGTGACCGAAAATGTATTTTGTTATGTTTGCAAGTTGTTTTCAACCGATTACGACAACGTATTTGTCAAAAGTGGCTTTTACAATTGAAAAAAAGCTAAACAAACTATTTTCGGCCACGAAAACAGCAAGGAACATATTCAATGTATGATTAAATGGATAGAATTCATAAAACAAAATACTCATGTCTATGAATATATGGTGAGCCAGATTAAAAGGGAATTTAATTATTGGTCTGCAATCTTAAATAAAATAGTAGCGGTTATTCGTTTTTTAGCCGGAAGAGGTTTAGCATTTCGAGGCCGTAATGAAGTTATAGGATTGTCATATAACGGAAATTACTTAGGCATGTTAGAACTGTTGACTCAATTTGATCCAGTTTTAAAGCAACACATTTGCAAATAAGGCAAAGGTAATGTAAATTATTTGTCTAAAACTATTTGTGAAGTGCTAATTGATATTATGTCTCAAAAGGTTTTAACGCACATTATTACCGAAATAAAAAAAGCAAAATACGGGGGAATTATCGTAGATTCGACTCCTGATATTTCTCACGTGGATCAACTTTCTGTGATATTTCGTTATTATCTAAATGGCCACGTGTATGAACGATTTTTTTGTTTTCCACAAATTAAAAGCCACGACGGTAAATCTTTGATTACTGACATTTTAGATCTACTGGAAAGATATGATATTGATATAACCAATTGTCGGGGACAGGCATACGATAATGCAAGCAATATGTCTGGTAAATATTCTGGATTACAAGCACGTTTAAAAGAGCGGAGTGAATTAGCTTTTTATATCCCCTGCGCTGGACATTCTTTAAATTTAGTAGAGCAGTGCAGTGTCAGTGAGTTCATCAATTCTATCAACTATTTTGGCGTTCTCCAGAGTTTGTATTCATTTTTTGTAGATTCAACACATAGATAGGATTTATTGAGAGGAAATCATGTTACACTCAAGCGCCTATCAGATACACGATGGTCATTTAGGTCAGATGCTTCAAAAAGTTTAGTAGAAAATTTGGATGGGATTCATGCAGCGCTATGTCATATAGCTGAGGATACAGAAGAAAATCTGATACTCGTCATGAAGCTTTGTGTTTATTAAATAAGATCACTAAGCTAGAGTTTGCATTCATGGCTGTACTTTGGCATCACATACTTAAGAGGTTTAATGCAGTTAGCAAATTTCTTCAAAATGTTGAATTATATTTGCATACAGCAAGCAGTGTGTTACTTTCACTAATTGACTTTGTAAAAAACTTACGAAACGATATTACGAGATTTGAGAATGAATCAAAAAAACTTAGCTCGTTTATTGAAAAAAACTATTCGGATAAGAACAAAAGAAAGGTAATTAAAAAATTGAGCAATGAGAAAACCAAATTGATTCTTTAAGCGTATCCGACAAGTTTCGAGTGTATACATTTTTTGTCATTATTGAAAAACTTGTGACACAATTAACTATAAGAAGTGATGGTTACAACCACGTAAATAAGTTATTTGGATTTCTATCGAAGCTGTTAACTATTAGTACCATGGAATTGCACGTTAGCGCGAAAAAAAGTGTAGAAGTGTACTCAAATGATTTAGAAGATAGTTTCATATTTGAAATAGAACAATTTGTAACATTAATAAAGTTGCAGCCTCCAGGTTTTTTTTCGCATAAAAAAGATAAATCTGAGACTGAACCCACATTGATTCCTCTGCATGTTTTAAATTGGATTGTTGAAACCGATATTATTGATGTATTTCCATCAATAATATTGGAGAGATCATTCTCTACTCTTAAAAGAGTTAAGAACATGCACCAATCAACAATGGTCCATAGTCGTTTAAGTAATATAGCAAGATTAACTACTGAGTAAAAATTATTAGAAACTTTGGATTTCAGCGATGTGATTGGAGAGTTTGCGGGGAAGATAAGCAGAAAAAAATCACACAACTTAATTCAATAAAATAAACATAAAATTTGTATATAAATAAATATCAGTGATAGCGTTTTCGAGAAAGTCTTTGTTATACTCATTTTTGTCGTTGTTAGTGGAACGGGTCCTCCTATTTTTAAATAGCCCCGGGCCCCGAAAGGTCTTAATCCGCCACTGTATATGTATATATATATATATATATATATATATATACACAACTTGTAAATAGCTGATAAAAAATAATAATAGTAAAAAGTTATATAACTAGTATACAGCTGATAAAAAAATAATAAAGTAGCAGTCAGAAGTGTAATTTGTTGGTTATCTCTAGACGAGTGGAATAGCAAATAACATGCTTTTTTGATCTCCGAGCCATTTTTATTATTAGGCAGCATTCCAAAGCTAATCTACAAGTACCACATGACACATGAGGAGCCCATTCCTTGTCCTGATCACCTATTTTGATTCCAAAGTACGCAGCATATTCAGTCCATAGCTTGGTCCTAGGCAATAATTGATGTTTTGACCCAATATAGTTACCACAAATATAGCAAAACGAGTCTGCGGATAGTTTGCAATTTTGAATAAATATATAGTAATTATAGATAAACAGATAAACCTTTAAATCAAAATAACGAGAGGTGACAAAAAATATTTGAAATCAGATTATTAAAGAGAATTACTATAGAAAAGCTCTAAGAGTGACGTATTTTTTGTTGCGCTGTGTAATAAATAAAAAAATATATATTTATATGAACAGAGATCAAAAAACTGAAAAATTTCAAAAATACGATTAAAATTAGTTGATTTATAGAAAATAGTGATTTAATTTATCAATTAGATGTAAAATTATCTAAATAATTATTAAATAATTACAATATAAATTTTATCTAAATCACAGTACTGATGTTTAACCACTTCATAAACTGCAGCCGTGGCGCAGCGGTTAGAGCAATAACCTCAGAACATAGAGATTCTTCAATGTCTGCACTAGCTATATAAGCGACATTAGTAAGGAAAACTGCATTTACTTCCTTGTTAAATATGCTACTGGGATGCTCCGTGAAAAGACCGTCAGGTCTTCCTGGAGTAAAATAACAACAAAACATTTAGTTAAAACAATAAAGTCAAAAAATATTATACACTATATTAAATAAATTCTTCATTTATAAAAAATATACATTAAGAAACACACGCAAAAAAAATATTAGGAATGTGTGGCTTTCATAGAAAATACGTAAAAATTCTCTAAAAGTTAAAAAACGTAATGATGTTCGAGGAAAGTTTTTAACCATTCAAAATTATATAAAAGTATTAGACAAATATATAAAATAACCATACAATTTACTTCGTCGCAAGTTCGGGATTCTGAAAATATTCTGCTAACATATTCCTGTGTTGATTACGAAAAAGTAAATTTTTGTTGACCTTGTCATTTGGAAAATGGCTTGATAAACACCTTTTTGTAGCATAACGTTTAAAATTCATTTCATTATTTGGATAGGAACGGAATGCATTTTTGTAGGTAGAACCAGCACTATTTAGATTTGCAAAGTTTTTTTTCCACTCTGCTTTCATGTCGTCAAGAAGTCCAAAATTTGTTGCTCGTCCTAAGAAAGGAAAGTAATTTTTTTAAAGTTTATTTGTCTTTTCTTCAAAGGCGTAGCAAGGGAGGGGCGGGTAGGGCGGTCGCTCTGGGCGCCACTCTGGGGTGGGGCGCCAAAGAGGCGAAAAAATAATAAAAGTAAACGAATTCACAACTCAGATCCAGAGCCAACACCTGCTTAGTGACTAACAGTAACACAGCTGAATTAAAGAGCAAGTTCAAGAACAAGAGCCAGTCAGCCAGAATCCAAACCACCAGTAACAAGCAAGAAAATTTAAAATAATCCCAAACCTCAGATCTTCTAAATGTGCTGACGTCTTTAAAAGTAGCCATGTTTTATTTTTACTTTTTATTTAATTTTTATTTTTTTCAAAACGTAAATAAACAGTGGTCAAATGGTTACTGTTCATTTAATTTTTAACGGGAAAAAAACTGACACATTCTGAATTGCAATGGTTTAACACGTAACGTTATTCTGTTTGTATTTTTAGAGTGGTCAGACACTGTTTTTCTAAAATTTAAATAGCTGCAAATAAATCAAAAAGGAAAGAACATTGTTTTCAAAAAACGTAACAAATTTTAAAACACTAATTTGTATTTATATTTCAGCTGTATTTATCGAAATGACCGTAAAGGCATTTTTTCTGAAAGTTCGAACTTTAAAGAGAAAAAAGCTCGAACCTGAATGTTGAAATTTTGGCTTAAAGTTCGAACGTTCAAATTCGAACATGTTTGAGCTAGCATTGCAAACATATGTATTAGTAATACAAACTCAACTTAAAATTACGGTGAAACTTATAAGTTTTTAATATAAATATTTAAATATAAATCAATATGAAATATAAACATTTCAGTTAAACTAAAATTATCAATGCGAAAGATAAGTGTTAATAACGTATTAAAACTGAGTTATACAATTTTGAGAGTTTGCACAATCTAAAATGACACTATTTCAACACTTAAATCGTTGTACAGCATTATCGTTCACGTCCAAACATTAAACGTGACTAAAAGATTAAAGGCGGAATTCTCGGAGTCAAACGCGTCTTCTATACATAGAATATATATATATATATATATATATATATATATTTTTGTTATTTCACCTCCCCAAGGCCCAGAAGGCCACTACAGATGAGGAGGCTACTTAATTGTGGTTATAACCCTCTCTCAACTCCATAACTCCGAAACACGAACCTCAAATCTATAACTCCGAAACACGAACCTTGACGAACAAGGCCGCTGCGCGGAGAAACAAGTTTAGCGCGGTACTACCAGGGACGTGGTGGGGATCGAACTCGGAACCTCTCGCTTATGAAGCGAGCGCACTACCACTACACCACTACCGCATAATATATATATTGTTTAAAGCAGTTAAGACCACAAGAATGTATGATAAATGTAAACGAGTTCGACTGCGAGAATTCAGCCTTTAATTTACAACGATTTTAAAATCTACAAATTATAATTTTATAATATTTAAGTAGAGAAACTAATCCTAATCATCACAATATTTTTTTTCGAATTCAGAAATGCCAAAACACAAACTAAGTGGGGTTCAGCGTCGAAAAAAACAAAAAAATGATGAGAAAGAGGCATTAAAGTCCAAAGAATTAATGAGCAAGTTTCTATATTCAAAGAAAGAGAAAACAGATGATGCAGAAAGTGAATCAGAATCTGAAGATGACAGCATACTGAAACATACTGAATCAGAATCTGAAGATGACAGCAGAGATGAAGGCATTTATCAATTGTTTGCGGAAAATGAAGAAGACTTAATGGACCAAGGAGGTGAAAATGCCCGCAATCTGATCCTAATAATGACAGTGACGGTAAAAATAAAGAAATAGTTGAAGATCTTCCTATTCCTGCTGTATTGTCATTTCTTGATGTTGGCTTTTTAGAATTTGACCAAACAACACAGCGACCTATCATGTTGCAAGTCTTAGAACTGAGCTCACAGCTCACGGATTATTTCAAAACAAGAATGGACCTTTTTGTTGCTAACTCAGGAGGACGTTCAATGAACTCGATGTGGTTCAAATTCACAATCTTCTTTTGAATCAGCTGGTGAATTCACTAACTGGAGACACACAGAACAATTAAAAGATCATGAGAACAGTCTCTGTCACCGCAAATCATTTACTATATGGAAAGAAGCTGAACGAAGAATAATTTATAGAAAAGGAATAGATTCAGAGCTCAAAGCCCAAAATGAATCTGAAAAGCAACACTGGCGAAATATCTTAGAAAGAATTCTTTCTTGTATTAAAGTTCTTTCTTCTCAGAACATGGTTTTACGTGGTCATAGAGAAAAATTTAGTACTGCTGATGAAGGAGCCAATATTGGAAACTTTCTTGCCCTTTTGAAACTCCTTGCTGAGTATGACTTTCTCACTGCAAACCATCTACAGCATGCTAAAGAAAATCCACGGTCCGTCTCTTATCTGTCTCCAGACATTCAAAATGAACTCATCAACCTACTTGCTTGTACTGTTAGAGATAAGCTCCTCACCAGAATCAAAAGAAGTAAGTAATTTTGGTATCTTACTTGATTCGACTCCTGATCTGAGACATTGAGAGCAGTTATCCGAAGTAATAAGATTTGTGGACATTGATTTTGTTACCAAGAATGTTGTGATCAGAGTCATTTCTTGGATACATTAAAATCCATGCCAAAGATGCAGCAACTCTTGAAACTGTTATTACTGAAAAACTTGAATCAGACAACCTACCACTGGCAGATTGTAGATCCCAATGTTACGACAACGCTGCTGTGATAACAGGACATATCTCTGGGCTTCAACAACGAATATGTGACCGAAATCCTCGAGCATTGTTTGTAACTGTGATAACTATAGTTTGAACTTGGTTGGAGCTCATGCTGCTAAAATAGATCCTATAGTCAGTTGAAAGCATTTATCTGTTTTTTTCTTGTTCGACTCTGCAATGGGAGCAATTGAAAAATGCTGTTAAGTTCACTGTTAAACGAGAAGCAGAAACCAGATGGAGTGCAAAAGCAGAAGCTGTTAAAGCAATTTCTGAAGGAGTCACTGAATTGGTTGAACTTCTTAAAAGTCTTTCAGATGACATAAGCCAGACGATGGATACAAGTAATGAAGCTGTAACTTTACTTCAAAATATTCTGCAATTTAGTTTCATTGTTTTACTTCATTTCTGGAACAACATTCTTGAAAAAGTAGACCGCATTCAAAAACGACTACAAGATCCCACAATGAACTTTAAAGATGCAGCATCCGATATGGAAATATTGGAAAATTATCTCAAAGAATTTTGTGATCATTTGTGCAAAAATGCAATTGAGTATAGGAAAGGCAGATGTATGGAATGGGGAATTGAAGTTAAGAGGAGAGTCAGGCGACAGCGAATAATACCAGGTGAAAGGGTTGGAGAGTGGCCTCTCCGCTGAAGATGAAGTTAGCAGAGTTATGAAAATGATATTGGATTGTTTCCAACAAGAACTAACAACTCACTTTAGACGATTAAATGATCTCAATAAAAAATTTGGATTCTTGCTTGATGTGAGATTATTGCTAAAGAGAGATGGTGATGAAAATCAAGAAAGTTTGCAGCAACATTGTTTGGATCTGGGAAACTTTTACAGTACAGATATCAGTGGAGCAGAATTATTTACTGAAATCGCAGACAGTCAGATGCTGCTTAAATCTCGTGGGGGTCCAATACCAATAACTCCACTGGAATTACTTTCATTTATTTTGTCATACGGAGATGATGTTTTTCCAAAATTACGTATCGCATTACAAATCTTGCTCACAACTGCAGTTTCAATAGCCAGTTGCAAACGTTCCTTCAGCAAGTTGAAGCTTATTCTTTCATATCTACAAGCTTCAATGGGGCAACAACGTCTTGTTGATTTGGCAATCCTTAGCATCGAAAGAGAAACTCTAGAATCAACAGACTTTGACGACATAATATATAAATTTGCTGCAGCTAAAGCTAAAGCTAGAAAGATCAAATTATAATTTATAAATAGTTATTGATTATTGGATCTGATTGACCATCTGTCACTTTCAATGACTAATTCACATGAACCATGAGTTAAATTGAGTTTGCATTATGATTAGCATTTGCATTTATTTTTATAAAAAATTGTCATATACTTGGAATCATTAAGTGTTTTTTTTTAGTTCTCATGTCTGGTTCAGGGGGCGCCAATTTTCAGCATTGCCCTTGACGCCAGAAACCCTAGCTATGTCACTGCTGTTCTTTGTCTGTGTTTTTTTTGTATTTGATAATATTATGATGATCAAAAACAATAACGTTGATTATTTTTAGTAACTAAAACTATTTGATATTTGTTAATAAGTTAGTGGAAAAATGATAAGAAATAAATATTTATAAAATATGTTTCCATGACTTATCAGATAAGCTAAACCATACAAAATTAAAAAAATTAAAATATTGAAACTCTAAAGTGTTTGTTGAATAATTTACATTTACATAATCGATCAAATTTATAAATTATTCAGAATTCGGTTATAATAATGTCTACTCATAGTAATTGTAAACCTCTATGGTAAGATTTATATCTAAACTTGTAGTGTCAAAGTAATTTTTGCTACCTTTACAAACTTAAAAACCATAAAGAGGCTCCGAAAATCTATATTATACCCAATATAATCCATATAACACCCAACATTACTGATATGTACAAGTTGACATGCATATGTGGTGGTATTTGTATTTAAGAACAAAAAAAAAATTATATTTACAAAAAGTGTAGCTCATTAAACAATGAAGAGAAACTGGTATGCATCTTAAGCAACTGAACAACATTGCATTATTTTATCATAAATAAAAAACAGATCTTATTTTATCATAAATAGAAAAAAACTCTTTTAAAATGTAACATTGAAACAAAAACTTCAACAAACAACACAATGCTTTTTTTAAAACCAATGATCTAAAAAAATTAAATAATTTCTTCGTTTTCTATCAATTTTGCCAAGCAAACATTAAAAATTATGTTTTTTCTATTTATTTAATTAATTCTTAATAGCATTGTTATTGTCAACTATAATTCCCAACTCAAAGATCTTTTGAATTAAAATCTATAAGTTAAACTTGCACACTTATTTTCTTGATAAATTTAAATGGTTTTGTCTTTATTATTTGATTTTTGGTTTTGGAACATACCTTATATTTTATTTTGTTACTTTTAAGTGTTTTAGAGTTCTATAAAAAACCTTGTCTATAAAACTTTTACATCTATAAAACATTAATGTCTATAAAACTTTTATATCTATAAAAGTTTAAGTTTTTGTTAAAGAAAAGTAAAATAACAGGTATAGTTCGATAAAAATCCCACCAAATTTTAGTTCCACCAACTTTTAGTGCCACCAACTTTAAGTGGCAACTTTAATACTAATGATTACAACCACAAAATAAAATTCAAACATTTTTATCTCTTATGCTGAGAACTTCAAAATCTTTTTGTAAAACAACTTTTTCTAAATTCAGTAAAAAATCTAGCTTTTTTAATTCAATAGCACATTCCATTACCTTGTAAAGGTCTATCACTTTTTTCAGGCTCCCAAGAGCAGGTTTTTCCATCCCAGGATCGAAGTTTAGGTAAATTGGATTCATGCTCTTCTCGATTATTTATACATTGATCATACCAAGAAATCATATTATTAGAATAGCAATTTCCATGGTGGGAAAAGATTAATTCTTTTGGTAGTCCCTAGTATAACAATATGTAAAACAATTAATAGAAAGAAAACATTATCAAAAATATAAACTAAAATTTGTTCTTTTAATTGATTTTTTTAAGGAAAGAAAATTGTATCAAGTTTAAGTTGAACTGAAAAATAATAATACATCATTTTTTTTACATCATTTCGAATTGAAGCAGTTTGTCTTGCTTTATTCTCTGGTAAAAAGTTAAGATATTTTTTGAAATCAGCTTGATGTGTACTCAATTCAAATGGCTTTTCGGATCTATGAAACTAAAAAACAAAAAATAAATTAATAATAACAATAATAATAATAGTATGTATGTATATATATATATATATATATATATATATATATATATATATATATATATATATATATATATATATATATATATTTATATATAAATATATAAATATATTTATATATAAATATATATATATACATATATATGTATATATATGTATATATATATATATATATATATATATATATATATATATATATATATATATATATATATATATATATATATATATATATATATATGCCTAATATTACTAAATCAATTTAGAGTTAAAGTTGCTGAGTATAATTTAAAAATTAATTTGCTTCTTTTCAATGCCACAACATTTTCTTTTTTTCTTGCACTTTTAATTTCTCAACTTTCTTATATAACAAACTGTTAGGCAAGGAATACTTGCTTGTTGCTTCAGCTATGATATATGAAATGCCACCTAAATATTATGTTATATTTAGTTATACAAACACCTTTATTTATTTACAGTTTTGTTATTTCAATTTTGTTGTATGATATTGACATCATTTTAAATGATTTTTCTTCAAGTAATTTTTTTTTTTTTATAACATAACTAAACATGTTGTTCATTTTCATTTGTTAACTTCTAATAAGCAAAACTTTTAAGTAATCAAAATTATTTATGAACTATCCTCAAAACATGGTACTTCAAGTTTAAATTAATTTGACTGTGAATAAATAGACATAAAAACTATTTATGATTTATAATGCATTTATTTGATTCTATAGATAAAGATGTTAGGATAATACTAACATTTTTTTATCAAATTCTTGAAAATCTGCAATACAAATTGCTTTATACAAAAATGATGATGGAGAAAAAGATTTTCACAGATATAATGAACTTGGGACTACTAAAGTATTAGGACACAAAATTTTAAAATCTTTAATCTTTGGCATTTATTGATATGCATTTTATAGAGTTATTTATATACTTTAATATAAAATACTAATAATTTAAAAATTCATTCTATATACAGTTGCATAAATGTATAAATTTTCTCTTATTGTTTAATATTCACAGTAAAAGTTTCTTTGTTTTTAAAGATACTTATACAATACACAAAGCACTTTTTATGCACAGCCACAATGATTTTGGCTGTACATTTTAAAAATTAATTTTTTTACTTTTATTAAAGCAAACATAGGCATGATAATTGTTTAATAATATCAATAATTTAACTAGTTTATACTTATGTCTATTTAACAAATTTAGTAAAATGAAATTTAGTTTAAAAAATCTAATAATAATATAGCTTTTTATATCAATAATGCACACACATTATGTGTGAGGGGAGGGATGGGGGTTACATAAACATTAACTAATATAGGGAGAACATGCAACCCAAACTTCAGTCAATGGAGTTTAGTTAGAGCAATGATAAATCTTTTTCATAATAAATTTTTTTTTTTTTTTTTGCAAAAAATGGTATGGACTTTAAGCAGAAAAAAAAGTTAGTAAATGTATGCACTATAGTATTATATTCACTTTTTCTTAATTCTCTCTTAATTCTCTTTTTAATTTACATTAACGATCTTCCAGATATTCTCACATCTAAGGTGGCATTGTTCACTGATGATACTACCATTTATTCTTGTCATGATAAGAAGCCAACACTCTTTGATTGCTTCGAGGGGGCATTTGAGTTTGAAAAGGACCTCACTTCTACTACAGCATGGCACTCACAGTGGCTGGTGAACTTTAATTCAAATAAAACTCTTTTATTTAAAAATAAAAGAGTTTTATTTGAATATAAGAAAATAAAACTCTTTTTTATATTATCGCAATAGTTTAGATCTCCCTATATTTATGAACGGTAATGTACTCGATGAGTCATCTACCCTTTACCTTCTAGGATTAACTCTTACTTACCGATCTTTCTTGGAAACCATATATCAAACCCATTGCAAAAATAGCATCTGTTAAGGTTGCATCTCTTTATCGAGCTCAACATTTTCTAACTCCGGATTCTATCTCTATAAATCTCATATCCGGCCTTGTATTGAATACTATTGCCAAATCGGGGGCGGATCTTATAATGATGCCCTTTCTCTTTCAGACAAGGTGCAAAAACGCATTGTAAACATTGTTGGACTTGCTCTTGCAGCCAACCTCCAACCATTATCACATCATCGTAATGTTGCTTCTCTTTCTCTTTTCTACAAATATTATAATGAGCACTGCTCTAAAGAGCTAGCTTCACTTGTGCCATCTACTAAAATTCATTCTCATGGTACTCATCATTCAACTAAGTCTTATCCTTTTTCTGTGACTGTACCTAAGTGCTCCAAAAACTCTTATTCGTCTAGTTTTTTTCCTTGAACATCAGTTCTTTGGAATTTGTTTCCTTCATCTTGCTTTTCTGATTCATATAATTTGCAATCCTTTAAGTTGTCTGTCAATTGTTATCTTACTCTAAAACCTTAATCTTTTCTCTTCCAGTAACTTCTAACTATAATTAGTGGTTGCTTGCAGCCTTGTTGGAAACAAAGATGTTTAAAAAATATATACATATATATATATATATATATATATATATATATATATATATATATATATATATATATATATATATATATATATATATATATAAATTAGTAAAAAATACTTATCTAACTTTTTTCTTCTACTTGACTCTTCTATTTGACTCTTCCTGATGATCCAGCAATGGTGAAACTTCAAGTAGAAGAAAAAAGTTAGATAAGTGTTTTTTACTAATTTATTATTGCTCTGTTCTTTAAGAACATTGAGCACTCTATTTGTAAAATACACTAACATAATTTAAATATATATATATATATATATATATATATATATATATATATATATATATATATATATATATATATATATATATAAGATAAATTTCAAGTATATTCTACAAAAAAGAGTATCCATTATACTTTCCCAAACTTTTTTCATTCTATTAAATTCTGTGTTTCATCAATTAAATTCTGAACTAAAACCGAAATAAAACTAATTAATTTCATTAATTAATTATATTTCAGATCTAATAAACAGAGAGTAAGGGGAGGAGAGGGTTAATAAAAGAGTGAGTGAGAATTTTTCTTAGATTTATTTTCAATTTATCTTCAGCTTAAAATTGAACCTTGTAAATCCAAATTAATATTTTTTACAGAACACACATAAAACAATTTAATTCTAATGTAGTTTGCGATCAAATGAAATAGAGATTTACAAGATTTTTAAAGCCTGATTACAGTGAAAGTTTTTATTTTAATCAGTGACTGATATATGTATAAATATTCAAATTTTTAAGGCCAGTTTACACTGGCCTTAAAAATTTTTAGTTTTGAAATATAAATTTGTTGTTGTTACGAGTCATTTTTTATAAGAACAACGTTAATTGAATTAGTTGAGTTATTGAATTTTCTTGAAAATTTCAAGGATATCTTAAATCATTTCATAAAACAACCCCAAAAATTTGAGACCATAATTCAAAGCAGTTCAAAAGTTATTGTGGTTTGAAGTTTCATAAAACGTTGACATTTTTCAAAGTTTTCCATGTTTCGATGTAGCAACTTCATGAAGTTAAAAAAGTTGTTTGAAATGAGAAGTGCTGAATTTTTACAAACAAATATAATACCAATTTTTATACATTAAGGAAAAAAATTGAGTTTTTAAAATATCTGCAACATATTATTTCCCATTACCCAATACTACCTCAAGGAGCATTTAATAATGCAAATTCTGTACGCTTGAGCAGCAAGTCTCTGTTTAATCTAGGCTTATATTAGTATGTTATTAAGTTTTTTTACTGCAATTACAGTCAAACTGATTTAAAACTCGATTTTAGTCTAAAAATTATGTCTCAAAACCTCACCTGTTTTAAAAACCATAAAATTTATGCTAACTTTGAGAAGCAAAAGATCGATGTGCCAACAAGCTATTGACTTGTAGTTTTTTGAATATGACCTATATACTTTCAATAAATTAAAAGACTTCAATGGGTGGTTGTGTCTAAATGAAGATATCTTTAATAAAAAATAACTTTCGACAGGAAAAATAAACTGCTGTTAGAATCAGTAGCTATTTAATAAATCAAATTTTTCTATTTTGGTTGGTCTTTGGTAGCTGTTTAATATTTGAAATTAGTTTCTTTAGGAACCCTGAATTCAAATATATTACTTATTTAAGCTATAAAAAAGTAGATTTATAATTTAAATTAAATTATTTAATACCTTTAAAAAATAAAAATAATTACCTTAATTTTTTTATTAGTGTACATATTACTATAATATTTATAATACCATTTCTATAATATATTTTTATTATTATGTATAATTTAACATTATACATATATAATATAATAGTCCGCTATTTTTTATGATACAATTCATGAAAAATCCCACATAGTGGTTACTTATAATTCAACATCTAAGTTGTGCAAAGTATAAGGATATTTTTGGCATTTTTGTGGTTTATGATTTCTATAAATTTACAAATATTCTTAATTAAGGTTGCCAAATGCACGGTCACTTAAAAGAGGACATAGAAAAGCCGAAAGAAGGACATACCTAATTTTAGTAATACCTAATGGAAGGTTTTTGATATTGTGGGGCCCCTATTGCCTTTTTTTATAGTGGGGTTTTTTAATAAAACTTTGACCCTCTAGCCACAGTACTGACAACAGATAAGAATAAACAACAAAGTATAATATCCGTTAATGTTATATAAGAACAATATATGTTACAGTACAAAGACACTGAGTAAATTGCCAATATTATAAATTATTATTAAATAATAATAAAAACGGAAAAATATCAAAATTGCTGCAACAACAATAAATATCTAAACGAGTTTTTAAATTATCTTTAATTGTTTTTTTTCTGGGCTACACATCTATTTAACCAAATGTTGCAAATTTGGGTAATTTTCTCCAAATTACAATTGCAATTAATATTTTTCAATTAAAAAAAGAATGCAATGTTCAGGTATACAGTGTTATAGTATATTAGATTATTTACACTAATCTATTTGTCAAATATCATATTTCTTGGAGGAGCCAACTTTACGCAGAAGACTTTTGTTAGCAATCTTATAGTTATAAAGCTGTTTGAAGGTAAGATTCTTTAAATTATACTTGGTGAGAACGATGCTCTTTACAGAGTCTGAATGATTTATGCTTTACAGAGTCTGAATGATTTATTAAAGTCTGTTCCTTTCCTTCATTCATTGAGCTTTAATCAATTAGAAAATTCTTTCAGTATTTCTATTGTGTCCTGGGATACAGAAGAATACTTCACAAACTTTAAGCATTTCTGAGAAGCAACTTGCATTTGGACAAGTTTTAAAAAATAAAACCCAATATTCATGCAAGGGTATTTCAAAAAACTGCTCATTTTTGCCTTGCACAAATGGTTCAAGAGAACAGTATTAGTCAAACAATTGTACATCATCCAAAATAATATTTTTTTTCTTTCAGGTATAAAATGCATACCAAGAGGTAATCAAATGTGCTGTCTTTTACTTTATTTAAATGCATTTAACCAAAGCACTAAAACTCATTAAAAGGTTTCAACCACTTTTTTAAATAAAGAATGCATGCTTCATGCACTAGCTTAACTTATGCCATTTATAATCTTCCTCTCTGTCACTTTCTTTAGGCTTTCTTAATATATCTTTGACATTAATCGATAGGAACTTTTTATTTAAACAGTCTTTTAAAACTTCCATGGTAGAGTGAAGAAGGCTTATATCTTCTAAAACTGGGATTTCTTTCCTTTCAATTGCTGCAATATTTAGTTGAAAGAGAAACATCAAGGAATGCAAAAACTAAGCTTCTGAAAACTTATTCTCAAAAAATATTTTTAATGTAACAGGTGGTTGATCTACAGAAAAAAAGAATATTTTCAAAACATCAAATAACCTCAGCAATCTTTTAACAACTGGAAACAAACTTAACCATCTAATTTTAGAGTGATAGAGTAGTTAATGAAAGCTAATGTTCTCATATTGGCATAAATCTTTTAAAGCTTCTGTTCTAACTGTGTACATAGAAAAATATTGAATATTATCAAAACAACAGTTTCAATGCCATCACGTTTTAAGACTGATGATGACAAACTGTATAAAATGCTAAAGTTGCTTCAGCTGGGTGGGCTATTTGCAATATCTTTTAGGTGACTTTTTAGGTTGAAAAAGTTTGTCACTTTAATCAATGATACTGAACTTTGATTAGGTTTTTATGTTTCTCACTGTTTCGTTCTAGGTCAGTAGCTCCTTTTTAGTGACAGACAAGTAACTATCACAAATTGTACACTTTGCCTCATTTTTGTTGCGCTCTTCAGCAAAGCATGAATAGTTTGTTTTCATAGTACTTGATAACTTGTATTTTCTCTTGGTAGAAATTGAATTCATTTTTATAAAAAAGTTGAAATTCAATTTAAGTGCTGTTGTTGTTATAGGTGCAAAAAGTGACATAGACAAAATGCGCTGAGCTAAAAATGTTTTAATTAAAAAAAGAATAGATCTTTAAATTTTTTTAAATTTCTTTGCCGTTTCATCGAACAACAAATATTAAAAAGACATTTTAAATGTTTTTAGCTACGTCTACTGGACAGGGGACAAAGTATGAAAAAGGAGGACATGTTCTCCTTTTGCAGGACCCCTCTCAACCCTATTCTTAACTAAATATCATTATTTAATTAATTAAGAATATTTGTAAGTTATTAAATAATAATTAATATTTTTTATAAATATGTTAAGAGGTTTTTTAATGATATTTTTAATGGGATATTTGTGATTTGTTATGTAATATTAGTTTACATGAAATTTTTAAAGTGAAGAAAA
The DNA here is from genome assembly GCF_038396675.1 of Hydra vulgaris. Lineage (NCBI taxonomy): Eukaryota > Metazoa > Cnidaria > Hydrozoa > Anthoathecata > Hydridae > Hydra > Hydra vulgaris. The sequence goes on along the minus strand of NC_088925.1, from coordinate 33,400,764 downwards.
TGAATTGAAGTGATTGAAGAGTTTGAACTGAAGTGATATAAGAGTTTGATTCAGAGTCGAAATAAAATAAAACAATCATTGATAACATAACTGGACATAATAATGTTGATTATACAGTATGCTGCTTATTTTCTGAAGGTTCATGTGGGGAACATTTAAGATCAAGACTAACTGGATTATTTAAATGCAACAAGTTAACACAAGTGTTTGCTGATGGTTTTACCAAAAACCTTTTATTGAATTGCAAATACATGGAGAACTAAGTAATGAGCAAGTTATATGCTTTTCACAAACATAAGTATAGCAGATACTGGTATATACCAAAGCAACGCTTTGCTTTGCTTTACATCCATGCCATGAAGCTCCTCCGACAAATAAGGGAACAGACAAACAAATAGATCTCCGAAAAGCAACAAGAGACCAGTATGAAAATAATAATAAATGTTTTTCTGGTTCTTTTCCAATATCTTATCAGCTGTGCAGAATTCACAGAGACAGCATGTTTCTAAATCATGACCAAATAGAGAATGATCCTACTTAATTTAGTGTCTCCAAAAAGCTCTTTTTCTTCAGAAAATGTTAATGAGTTCTTAGCGACAAGCACTCCAGATTTAAGCCTTGTAAAATGGCATATTAGAAAAACAGAAAAGTGTCATGACTGCACATTACAAGCAGAATGTCTAGAGATGATTGAAAATTTAGTCCAGAATATAACCAAAATGAAGAGAAAGAAGAACTTAAATACGATACTCTTAAAAGTATTGAATCTATATATTCTTGGATGAAGCATATTCTTGCGCAAAAAACAAGACCAAAGAGTATGGTATGAACCAAATTAACAAAGAGACCAGCTTGTGGTTAAGTGATTGGTCTCAAAAATACTTCCTATTGGGTTCAGAGAAGGACAGAAATCTATTTTGGTAAGAAAGGTGTGTCAATCCATATTGACTGCTTTTTTTACAAAAATGATGCTGGCGACTTAAAGAAAAGAGTATATCACACAATAATACAAAAAAGTGATCAGGATGTACAAGACACAAGAGAGAGTTTATAAATCATTATCTGTTTTTATTTTAGGGTACTATTCAGCTAACTCAGTTGCCAAAACGTTGTTTTATATTTGCAAGGTGAAAGGCGTATGCCTCTCTTAAGATATGATTACAATGAGCCACAAAAAGGTAAGGACCAATGTGATCAGGAAAGTGCTGTTGCTAAGAGATAAATTAATGCATATATCTACGCTGGTAATAATTATACATCCGTCCAGGGTATTAAAAAGGAATTTTGTTTTTTGGAGGTTCAAAAGATTCAAACATACTAGTGGTTGAAATTGACAAGTTAAAATCAGTTAATGATAGCAAGATAACGAATATCAGTTCATATAACGATAATGGAATGGCGCTATGGCAATACTTTAATTGTGGTAAAACAGTTCAGTTTTTAGGATTATAATTCGTTTCTGGTTTAACAGAGATTTTAATGGTGGAGAAATTTTTAGAGCAAATAGAAATCAAAAGAAATAAAAAGATAACTCTGGTGTCTACTGCAGTGAGTCGTCGTGTCTTATGTCTTTTGATACAGAAGCTGACCTTCAAAACCATAAGAATGAAAATGCACACAGCACCCAAATCAAACATACATCAATGGATTCAATTTTATTACATCATCCTGATTTGCTTATTTGTTCATCTAACTCCAAATCTGTCAAAGGAATTGATACCAAAGCGATAGTTACTGAAAGTAAATTTAAATTTGACTGCAATATTGATGTTACAGGATGGGCTATACTTATACATAAGCATACAAGATTTACAATCTAGCAGAAAGATTTCTTATATGAAGAGGTCATAGTTGGAGAAGTAACAGGACATAAAACATCACTCAGGTTTTTAAGTAATAAAAAGTAGTTTAATATGAAAAAAAAATATAAAATATATATTTTCAAAAATAACAATTTGTATCTATCATATAATCTTATATAAAACTAAAAAACATTTCCTGAGTTTTCCCTGATTTTAAAGATTTTCAAAAAAAGTTCCCTGAATTTTCCATGTATTCCCTGATTTTTTAGAATTTAAAAACTTTTCCCTGGTTTTCCAGGTTTTCCCTGAGTGCCATGAACCCTGTATTAAACATTCCTGAGCAAAGACTTATGGAGCATTTTGTTTTAAGCATAGGCAACATGGAAATGATAAACAAATGTTGTAGAGAAAAAAATAATATTTTTTATTATAGATTTATTTGTAGATTTCATAGTGTTTTTATAGTTGTTTTTTTACTGTCAAAAGTCTTTTTGAATTAAAGATATCTTCTTTAAAGCAAAACCACCCATTAATGTCTTTTAATTTATTGAAAGTATATAGGTGTATAAAATGTTTTCAAAAAACTATAATTTAATAGCTTGTTGGCACATTGATCTTTCGCTTCTTAAAGTTAGCACAAATTTTATCGTTTTTAAAGCAGGTAAGAATTTGAGAAATAACTATTTGGACTAAGATTGAGTTTTTAATCAGTTAGAGTGTAATTACAGTAAAAATAAAGATTTTCTTCCTTAAAAACTTATAACATACTAATATAACCCTAGATTAAACAGAGACTTGCTGTTCAAAAGTACACAATTTGCGTCATTGATTGCTCTTTAGAATAGTTTTGGGTAATGTGAAAAAGTATGTTGCAGATATTTTAAAAACTCAATTTTTTTTTCAGGTTTTTCTTATGAAATGATTTGAAGATATCTCTGAAATTTTCAAAAAAATCCACTCACTCAACTATTTCAAGTTGCTGATTTTGCCTCATTCTTATAAGAAACAACTCTTAACAAGTAAAAATTAATAAATGGTGAGTGGAGTGGTTAATGGGTGTGGGGGGTGAGGGGTTCTAATTAAGTTTAGGGTGAGTGGGGAAATTTTCTGGAAATGTATAGTTTATATACTTCCAAATATCTCAATTATTTTGTCACAACAAATACATCAGATTTGATTGTTTTTAATATGATATTATTCAGTAAACCAGAAATAAATTTGTCTGTTACAATAACTTGCTTCACTAAACAGATTCATGCTCATATAAAATATGCTTTACTACTGAAATTCTCTCATAAGTTCACCTGGTGGACTTAGTTAGATGCAACTATTTCAAATAGAATTCAGCTTTAATAACTTGATTAATAAAGGAAATAAAATATTTAGAACAAGAGATCAAATCCACACACATACATACATACATACACACATACATACATACATACATACATACATATATACATACATACATACATACATACATACATACATACATACATACATACATACATACATACATACATACATACATACATACATACATACATACATACATACATACATACATACATACATGCTCTGGTTAAGTTAAATTGTTAAATTAAAGAAATGCTCTTTGGAACCGCAAAATTTTGAAAAAATTCTTAATGGAATATTTTGATCACAATTTCTAAAAAACTGAAATTAAACATACAAATAAAAAATGAAATTTAACAAATAGCTATAGTGTTTGAAAAAATAAAATTTGAATCTTTAAAACAAATTATGCTTGCAAAATTTTAAAAGATCAAAAATGGTCATGCTGTTTAAAAAATCACTCAATATTTTTGTTCAACAGACAAAAATTGTAGTTGGAAAACTGTGAAGGAGCTTATTATCAAAAATTATATGAAGAAAGCTAAAACAAACAATATTAAACTTTGAGTCTTGAAAAATAAAACGAAAGGAGCCCTTATCCCAAATCTTCAATTGGGATAAGGGCTCCTTTCTTTGAAATGGTTGCCTTTCATAAACATCAGCATGCCAAAGTTAGCAGCTGATAGAGTTGCACTTTTTGCTATCATAATTTTTTTAACTGCAAAAGGAAAAATGCAATTTTAATACTGTTGGGCTTATGCAAAAACAAAGTGACAGGTGAAAAAACGATTTGTCAAATTTTTATTTTTTGATTAACGGGTAAAAATATATGAAATCATCCAGACCATGACACCCTTACGTCTCAGAATTTGTTTATTTTTACACCACTTGCAGTCCATATCAAAAAAAAAATAACTGTGAAAATTTTAGTTAAAAATACCAATGGGTTCCAGAGATATCGTCACTTGAAATAATGCTGACTCAGCATTTTAGTAATTTTCTGAAGTGACTACAAAGCAACTTTGACATACAGTATCTTCATAATGGCTTGGGGAAATTTCCTAAAATTTGGTACTCTAATAGATTTTAACTTGAGAAATCCAAAAATAGCACTCTTAAGATTCGATTATCTCAAGAAATGCCTCATTTATCCAATTTTGTTCAAAATTATTGACTTGTAAATTAGTGATTTTTGGAGGTAAAATGAAGACTGTGGCCCAAAATCCCGAGTAAAAAGTTTAATTGTATATCATTATTTCATCTTAGGTCTACTGAAAAAAATTAGATTCATCAATTGTCTCTCTAATACGTGATCAAAATTTGCATTTAAAAATGGTGTCTTTTTAGAAAAATTTAAATTTTGTAACAAAAGCAATTAAAATATTTTTCAAAACATTTACTTGAATAAAACATCAAATAGTGTCATTTATTGACTAGTTTAGGACATTTATAGTCATGGGCCAAGGGAGATACCCTCCCCTCCCACGGGAGGCCCCTACGCCCCTCCCTCAATCTTCCTAGATTTTTTTTTTTTTGCATGAAATGAATAAATAATGCAAAAACATACAATTTAATTTTAATTATGAAAAAAAAAAAAATTTTATTATTTCAAATTGGTGACTTAAAACCTCCTTTTATATAAAAAATAAACATAAGTTTTGTTTTATTCTTTTTAAAGGTATTTACTTGTTTGTATCTTTTCTTAAAGAATTACTTTTAATTTTATAGTTTTTATATTATTTTGTTAGGTAATAAATAATAAAAATAATTAAAATGGAGAAATGTGACATTGGAAAAAGTCTTAACATTCATTGCCACAAAACTGGATTTTCAAGAAAACAAGGTTTTGTTCAATTTAAAGATCTTCCTTGTGAAAAACAAGAAGAAATAATATGGCGAGCAAATTTAAAGGAAAAATATAGTTCAATAAGAATTATATGTTGTTATCATGAGCAATTCTATGGAAAATATTTTGAGAGAAAAATTACAAAGGGTTGCAATCCTTTTGGAACACACAAGGAAAGTAAAAAAATTGCTATAAAAGGTAATCTTACCTTATTTACATCAGAATTGATATGGAAATTAAAAGAAAACAATTTATTATTTATAAAATGTTTGATAATTTCAGTTATTTTAACCATGTAAAACTAAATTTGTTTTTTAGGTAATATAAAGATTTCCATAGACATGGCAAACTATTTGCAAAAAAATAATGTTTATGTAACCCCAGGTTGGAAATTCTGCAGTAAATGTTACAAAAAAGCAATAGAAACTGATGAAGATTTAAATTCACAGGAGGAATGGGAATCCAAAAGTGAGAAAAAAATTAAGTTAGATACCACTATAGAATTGCTTGGAATTTCACCAGTCAAACTAAAAAGTCTTTCAAAACACAAATTGCCTGTAGCAAAACAAAAGTTTGAGAACACTATTGACAGAGTTGCAAAAATGGTCTCATTAGCATATAATATTAAAGAAACTTTTTTAACAACAGAAATAAAAAGCCCCATTTTAAACAACAACATTAACAATGACCATGTTCTAGACATTTTAATGTATGAAATAAAAAATAAAATTTCAGAGACTGACTCTTATTGCCATAAGGTGCAAATGTTAACACTCGCACCAAAATCATGGACACGTAAAAAGATATCAAGCTACTTTGAAGTGTCTGAGTATCTTGTTCGAACAGCAAGAAAAGTTAAAAATGAGAATGGAATTCTATCATTACCCGGAAAAAAAACTGGAAACCCACTTTCACCAGAAACAGTTAATTTAGTGATTAACTTTTATCAAAGTGATGAATTTTCAAGAATGATTCCAGGAAAAAAAGATTATGTAAGTATTAAGAAAAACCAACATGTTCAAAAAAGATTATTGCTACTCAATCTTAATGAATTACATGTTGCATTTAAAAAAGACTACCCTAACGTCAAAGTCAGTTTGTCAAAATTTTGTACTCTTAAACCTAAATGGTGTATTACAACTAATGCGTCAGGTACCCACAATGTATGTGTTTGCATACATCACCAAAATACAAAATTTCTCATTGATGCCATTAGGTGGAATAAAAGTTATAAAGATTTCATGGCATTGATTGTTTGCTCTCTTGAAAATGCAGAATGTATGTTGCATCGATGTAACCAATGCCCTGGTATTGAAGTGTTAAAAAGTTTTTTAGTGCAGGAGTTTATGGACCATGAGCATGAAGATGTAGTATTTAAGCAATGGCAGAGTACCGATCGTACAACACTACTTTCACAGCCATTGCCACTAGATGAATTTAATGATTTATTATGTGACAGCATTGACAACCTTACCACTCATTCATATATTGCAAAAACATAAAGTAGATACTTAAAAAACTGTAAAGAAAATCTTAACCAAAACGAATGCTTAATTTTAGGAGATTTTGCTGAAAACTATCAATATGTTGTTCAGGATGAGGTTAAAAGTTATCACTGGAGCAAAAGTCAATGCTCACTTTATAGAATTGTACTTTATTTTATAGAGAACAAACTTCTCAAACATAAATCTTTTTGTTACCTTTCAGAAGATGTTGATCATGACACAGGATTTATTTACAAGACTCAGGAAGATATAACTAGATATATCAAAGAAAATCTACCTGATGTATCAAGTGTGAAATACTTTTCCGATGGTTGTGCAGCACAATTTAAAAATTTTAAAAATTTTATCAATTTTTGTCATCACAGTAAAGACTTTGTATGTCAAGAAAGACTTAGTATGTCAAGAAAGTCTAAAACAAATAACTACTGGGCAGATTTTAGATGTTAATTTAATGTACTCCTTTTGTAAAGCCAAGATAAATGGAATTTATTTTAAGTTATTTTCAAAAGAAGAAATTGATCAAACACGAGCACAATTAGAAAAAAGATATTTAGGTGGAAGAACAGTTCCTCGCACAAGGATGTATCATAATTTTATTCCAATTGCTCCAAACACTATAAGTTATAAAAAAATAAGTACTGATGCATGCACTAAAATATTTGATATTATTCCAAAAAGCAAACATTATGTAGATATTTCATTAAATATTAAAAAATTGGATTATATTGCATGTTTTTATGATGGATTTTGGTGGGTAGGGATTGCTGAAGATGTAAGTGAGCTTGATATAAAAGTCAGATTCATGCATCCACAAGGACCAGGTAAAAACTTCTTTTGGCCAATGAGAACTGATGAGTGTTGGGTGCTCAATTCTGAAGTTATATGCCTAATTTCTACACCGCGAACAATATCAGGTCGTACATACAACATATCTGATTTAGATTTGAAGAATATAAACTGTTGGTTACAAAAAAAAATTAATTATGTTTAAAAAAATTTTGTTTTTATTTTATTTACCTATTTTGCATTTAAAATGTCTTTTATTTTTTTCAAATTCTTGAATTGTAGGCTGAGAAGGAGGGGTGGGGGTTTAAATAAATCACAAATCACTCCCATCTTATTATGTCAATGACTATATTAGTCTAAAACTACATAAAGATATTGATCATCAAAATGTTTTAAAAATGTTTTAATATCTTTGGTTTTAAAATTTATGACTTAAAATCGTAAAAAGATCTTTGAAATAAGAGGTAAGTATTTATCGATTTGAAGTAACGCAAATAAACTGTTTCTCAAACTTAAACTGAAAAAATATGTTTTTAAAATGTATTTTAACAATCAACTATTATTTATTCATTTTATGTAAAAAAAATTAAATAAATAAAAATCTAGGGAGATGGGGGGCAGCGTGGGGGCCTCCCGTGGGAGGGGAGGGCGTCTTCCTTGGCCCATGACTATAAATATCCTAAACTAGTCAATAAATAACACTATCTGATGTTTCATTCAAATAAATGTTTTACAAAATATTTTAATTGCTTTTGTTACAAAATTTAAATTTTTCTGAAAAGACACCATTTTTAAATGCAAATTTTGATCATGTATTAGAGAGACAATTGATGAATCTAATTTTTTTCAGTAGACCTAAGATGAAATAATGATATACAATTAAACTTTTTACTTGGGATTTTGGGCCACAGTCTTCATTTTACCTCCAAAAATCACTAATTTACAAGTCAATAATTTTGAACAAAATTG